>NC_091159.1:8582448-8604948 GCF_040958095.1 Procambarus clarkii | reverse complement strand
ATTGAGTGATGAAGATTAAGCCACCCGAGGTGGCATGGGCATGAATAGCCCGTAACTCATAAGAGACGAGAAAGGCACGGGCATAAGTATGGCAAGAAAGAGGTGAGGAGGAGGAAATCTTGGAGGAAGGTAAAAGCAAGGCGAAAGATAGGGGTAATAAAGGGCAAGAAGAGGGTAATAAAAGGAGTACATGGGAACGAAAGAGAAAGTAAAAGAAAAAGATAAATAAAGAAAGAAAGGAAAAAAAGGCCGTTGACATCTACCTTTTGTTAGGTCCCGTTTGTTAGAAAGTCTTGAATATTTGAGCATGTACTGTGAAGGGGAAGAGTCAACAGCAACTAAGCCAGGACTCGGGTTCATGTTGGGTGCTTGTGTATCAGAGCCGATTCGACAAGACTGCGTCTGTACAGAGTAGAGGCAGGAAAGATTATTTTAGAAGAAGACCAATCAATAGGATGATTAGAACCCCTAACATGACAGAAGAGAATATTGTTTGTGTCTGCAGACCACTTCTTTTGTGTTCCTTGAGTCTGTCATTTAGTGTACGGCCAGTTTCCCCAAAGTATTGGAGAGGACAAGACGATCAAGAAACAGTAGACACCAACAGCATTAGAAGCAGAAGTGTGAACAAGATTAGTACGAAGAATGTTAGTGTGATGAAAGGCGCGAGCTTTATGTCAAGAGGACGAAAGGTATTAGTAAGAGTTTTGAGTTCAGATATGAAGGAAAAGCAGAGAAAATTACTAGTAGTTTTGGAAGCACTTTTAGGATGAAAGAAATTTAGTTTAGCTTGAGAGTAGACGCAGTTGATTAAATGCAAGGGTAACCAAGGCGAGAGAAAGATTTGTAAATAAAGGAAATTTCAAAATCAAGAAACTGAAGGTCGCTGATGCGTAGAGCGCGGAGGAAGAGAGAGACGAGGACACTTTTCTTAACAGAAGGAGGATGGTACGAAAAGAAGTGAATATACATGCCACTATGCATAGGTTTGCGGTAGACGGAGAAAAAGATCCCGGACACAGAGCTGAGAACATGAATGTCAAGAAAAGGAAGGAGGGAATTAGATTCCCATTCAACTTTGAAATGGATGGAAGGAGCCAGATTGTTAAAAAGGGGAGAGAAAAGGCTGGAAAAGATTAAGGTCATGAGGCCATAAAGCAAAAATGTCATCAACATAGCGAAGCCAGAGAGAGGGACGAGTATAAATAGCGGGAAGAAGAACGGTTTCGTCTCGTCTTTCGCCTTCCTCGTCTCTACACAGTCGACTTGATAATGGTCCAGGACGGACCGAAACCCGTCGTCGTCTTTTCATCTTCTAGTGTGTAGTTTGGTCAACATGTATCATACTATTATTATAACAGGAAGAGCCGCATATCTATGGGTCATCCAGCATACGTCATTAGATCTCTAGACGTCATCGCTGTTAGGCTTGTAGACGCACCTACAAGTACCTTTGACAGTCTACACCAGCTGCGAAAGTAGATCTGACCAAATGCAAACGGCCAGCAGAGGTATTCGCATACCCTAGGAAACTATTTATGTTAATATCATAAAAACGTAAAATTTTGAGTATTCTATCACAAATATTTAAGAGAAGTTTATTCCATTCACAATTATGTACAGCCGGAAATCCTAGCGAAACCGCAAGTTTTGCTCACTGGGGAAGGTAGGGAGGGAATTATCAGGGGGAAAACCCCAAGCCATTACTACTATATAGCACTTGGAAGGGATCACGATTTTCAAAGTTACAGCCCCGCTCCCGTGCCAGGTAAGTCCACTACGGGCTCACCATAGCCCGTGCTACTTGGGACTTTTTGTTCCAAGTAGCGAATCTTAAACAACAACAACGTCACGATAAGAATTTGGGATGGGACGGTAGGAAGGAATGGTGCCCAGCCACTTGGACGGTCGGGGATTGAACGCCGACCTGCATTAAGGGAGACCGTCGTTCTACCGTCCAGCCCCAAGTTACGGAGTGAATGCCAATGATTGTAAACCTTTCACCGCGCTGATTGTATGGGTGTGCATGATAAACAAATCCAATTAAAATGTTAATCATTGATTTTATTGGGGACTCATTACGCGAGGCTTAATCGAGGTCCCCCCAAGCTTCTACAAGTGTACAATGTGAGAGGCATTATAGGCAAGTAGGGAAAAGGTGGGTGGCAACTTGGAGGTAGGAAGGAACACTGCCTGCACCAGGGGTCACTGCTGGCTGTTGTCACACGTGCTGCTCGTCGCCCCGGGCAACCCCACGCCTCACTTACTCTATTTTTTGTGTAATAATTGCCTAGTTAGCCTTCATATGTTGCCTTGCTCTTTACGTGTAATAGTATTTATTTACAATTATCTCTCACTGTGAATTTAATTTCAAAATATGTAACACGTTAGAGAAATTGGAGCAATTAAAGGAGTAAGAATGGCAGGTCATGGCAACTGGCGAGTTACCGCTGAACTCGGTCAGGTGATTGCCGGACGCACGATACCTCTAAGGGATTGTTAGATTTATTTCGCGACGTTCTCATTTCGTAAGACAAATAAACAAGAATCAAATATAAATGCTAAAGCTAAAAAAGTTGTAGTAAAAGCAATGAACTGTTAACAATAGTTAACTTAGAGATATATGTATCGCTCACAGTACGAGAGTGGCGCCCCACGCAGCAATGGCTGGTTCTACGCCAGTCGTGTGTGTGCAGGTGAAGCGTTGGGTTGTGTCACCATCCATGTGCGTATAATCTTGAGCAGCACTAGCACTATGGCAAGTGCCGTAGATGCTGTGGTAGATGAGGGGGAGGCGTTGGGTGGTGTTGTGGATAAATACTTCTCTTTTATCTACGAGGAACCCACCGATGACGCCTTCAGCGATGTGGAAGAGAGCGTGATCGACTCTGCCGTCGGCCACGGCTCTTTCATGGAAGACACCTTCCTTACCACATTTCCAGATGACCCCACATACCAAAATATGTGCCAGGAGGAAGATAATACCTCGGACAATGATTGTAAACCAGACTCAACAGACTTGGAAGCCGAACAAGGTGTGAAGAAGGTAAACACGTCCGTCGCTCATTTGCAGTCTGAGAATCTCGCTGGCAGAAGCCCCCAAGGTGGTGGTGGTCATTCTCTAAGACATGATTTGGGGAGTCTCGAGAAACTGAATGCAGATGAGGCAACATCCTACGAACATGCTTTGAAGAGGTTTAAAAACGACAATGCTAGTCTAGATGGGTACGACTCTGAAGCAGAATTATCGTGTTGGGAAGTTCCGGAGTTAATGGGTGACACAACCACTAGTGTGGGAGGTGATGCCCCAGCCTGCATGTCTGTCACCACCACTCTGCCTCTGGAAAACCCAAGCCCCAAGGTAAACCATCAGGTAAATCCACAATCGAACTTTCAGCTGAACTCTCACGTGAACTCGGATCTGGACTTATCATATGTGCATTTAAATCCGGAGTCGAAGCCCCTGTGTGGCCTTGAGGCAGAATCACCACAGCACGGGTCTGTGATGACCACGTCTCAACCACAGCACGGTCCTGTGATGACCATGTCGCCGCCACAGCACGGGTCTGTGATGACCACGTCGCCGCCACAGCACGGACCTGTGATGACCACGTCTCAACCACAGCACAGTCCTGTGATTACCACGTCGCCGCCACAGCACGGTCCTGTGATGACCACGTCGCCGCCACAGCACGGGTCTGTGATGACTACGTCGCCGCCACAGCACGGTCCTGTGATGACCACGTCGCCGCCACAGCACAGTCCTGTGATGACCACGTCGTCACCACAGCACGGTCCTGTGATGACCACGCCGTCAGACCCCACCGTCTCCTTCACACCGGAAGCACAGAAGGAGACTAGTCCCGAGCCGCAGCCCAACACCGTTACTCCTATCCTCTTGTTCGACAACTCTCACTCCATTTACGTGAGCGGCGACGCCCAGGACCGGAACACGAGAGCCACGGCAGTGTACCTCAACGCCAAACAAGACAGGTCATGCAGTTATGTGGTTCCTTGCCATGATAGTTCATCCGCAGTTACCATTAAGATTAACCCAGACGATGAGAGCTCCGTAGATAACGTGTTAATAGGGGATTGCGATGCGGTTTTAGTGAGTGAAGTGGGCCCTGACGCCTTTGGAAGGTTTCTTGAGGAAATGCAAAAACCATACAAGAGTGTTGCCTTTAGTAAGTGTGAACAAAGTGGTGCTAGAGTTAATTTACACGAGGAAATGCACAAGCCTTTCGTGACAGGTGATTTCGGCGAAGTTAACAGTGAGGGTAGCGCGAGGTACGATAGTTTTGGTGCTTGTGGGGACGGTGCTGTGCTCGATATTGAGGCGATTGAGTGTGATATCCTAGACGAATTGTTTGAGGGCATTATCAAGAAAGAGGCGAATTCCACATCCAAACTGTTAAAGCCCGAAGAGATTTTAGTCCACGATGGGATAAGGGTGGATGGGGATGATTGTGGTGGGATGGAGGATAGCGGTGAGAGGGGTTGTATGCGCGAGCCCCCGAGGGAGGAGCACGAGGGAGGTTCTACCCAACCTCAGTCGGTAAGACAAGACTTTGTGTCGACCGTCTCTGAACTGGAATATGATGCTCTAGATTTCATGCTGCCTGAAAAGCTATCCCGGCCACACACTCCCAAGAGGCTGACTATCCCTATCGTGTCATCAGAACAGAGACAAGTCGTTGATGGGGCTAGCGACAGGACATTAAGTAATGATATCCCTAGGGAGAGAGATGGCCTGTCTGGGGACGGGAGTAGGGGGGAGGGACCTGTTGCTCCCGCTATTGAAAGTGATGACGTGAGTGCGGCAGGTAATTCAGATCACGAGAACACGGGTGGGGACCGTGACTCCACATGTTCTGACACGTGTTTTGTGTCGGGGAGCACAGGTGAGCAACACCGGGCACTTGGAGATCACAGCGATGACCCGGCATCACCCCAATCAATCACCCAAGACCTACCCAGTTTTGTCGCAGCTCTATCTGTCCCCTCCGGCGAAATGGCCACACCTTCGGATCATCCTCTCCCGCCCACGTCTCCGGTCACCTGTAGTGAGAGTGAGGACTGCTCTTGGCATGAAATTGGGGCAGTAGGTGGTGCTGGGATCTGGCGTCCTGACAAACTTGACGCCACCATCTCCGCACCGAACACTGCCACTCATAACGCTGACATTCGCGACTTCGAAGCTGACTGTGAATCTGATGAGGATTCTGGAACGGGACTTGTGGCAGCGGTATCAAGGGTCGTACGGCGCAGTATGAGACGCATGCGACGCCTACGTCTATCTGGGCGTGGGTCACACCGCCGGAGGCACGGTGCAAGTCAGGGAATAGGCGTGAGTGAGGAGACGGAGGTGCGGCGTGCCCTGCCACCTGCCCCGCCTGTAGGTCTGTCTGCCGTCCGCTCCCCCGCCGCCGCCTCCATCATAGTCACCTCTCTCATGGCTGCTCTCGCCCCACCTCCTCTCTACGCCCCTAGAGAGACCCTGGAGCCCCCACCAGGTGACACCCTCACACGAAGGTAAGGTTCTATGTTAGTCTAGCGTGCAAGGTGTGAATTCTTACATGAAGGTTAGATTACGTTGATAAACTTAATAATTGCAGATAACGTTTCACTGTAGGTAAAGACATTTAAGAAATCTGTCAGAACGTTATCTATAGTCATTCACATTATTTTTCTTCGTTACCAGCCCTTTGCGCTGTCTTCAGGTTAGGTCATGTATTATTGAGCAACGTTTATAAAACAGTGTATATTCCTGGGTTGAAACGACAGGACGTTTCCTGTCGTCCGGGAAAAACGCATGTTCAAAGAAGTCGTTACGCCTGAAGCATGCCAAAGTTGTAGTCATGGTTCTTGGGATACAAGACGAAGGCACCACCACTGTAGTAACGGTTCTTCCTTTCGCCATCTGGTTCATCGTTATTCTGCTACTGTCATTAGGCAACATCTTGCGGCCAACTCTATAATACTGTGGTGTGGGGATTAACGTCCTTGAAAGAAAGAACTATCCTGATTCAAACCCCTGAGCATATGTGTAAAACGAGTGGCGTATCGTTTTTAGAGGAAAATGGCTCTCTGACTGGCATAAGGGCCAAGTCACAACATTAAAATACAGAATTCAACAAGGTGGGAGACCAATTCCAAGCTGGCAATACATATTAAAACTATCCTTCAGGAATGTAGTTAATTATAATTCTAGTTATTGTATTCGACACTAGAATGGTATGCAAAATCTAATACAGCGCAACAAAATGACCCGTTTACAACAAAGCTGGTTCTAAAGATAAATGGTTATAAAGGTTTATTAAATGCCTACCCTTGTATCGTTTGGGAAGAGCCAGACAACATTGTTATGGCAGACAGCCAAGTTGTTTAGGCTAGAATGGGTAATAACACGGGTCACATTGTACACATCAGATTAGCTACAGGAACGTATAGAAGAATTTCTACATCGTGCTGATAGTAAGTAGAGCGTGATAAAGGTGAATTGTAGAAGTCAATCCCATTCGACTTTAACTGCAGATAGGCTTGTAGCAAAATATTATCGTTATATGGTAAAATAAATAATTATATACGTAAAAATTACAACATCCAAAATGATGGGGTTCAGGAGTTGAAGCTAAATCCCTGCAAGGCAAAGAGCACTCATGAAACCGAAGAATACAGGTAAATATATAAATAATTAAGATTTGTTAAAATCAATGATGGGCGTGGTTGGGCGAGTTGCTGTTACCATACACGGTTCATCTAATAAGCTGATGAGTTTAGAAGCATATAATTCTGATATTAATTTCCACTGTTATCTTGCAAATGTTATTGTTACTGGTACTGTTGCATAATCTGGCCCGGCTTTTAGCCATGTTACTGATGTTGCATCGTTGGTACTGATGTTGCTATTGTTGGTACTGATGTTGCAAGATCAGTACCAACATCGTTGGTACTGATGCTGCTATTGTTGGTACTGATGTTGCAAGATCAGTACCAACATCGTTGGTACTGATGTTGCTACAGTGATGGTGCCGCTGTGATTGGCCTATGATGCCATTTTCCCACGCACACTCGGTCTTTGTTCTGCTGTCTTCCCTCTTGTTCTGTTTTTTTATCTCACGATTTGTCTATTTCTCTTCACTTGCTCGTTTTTCTATCTTGTTATTTTTGCTGCATCTTGATCATCTGGTTTTTTTTTGTCTCGTACTTCTCTCTTGTTGTTCCCTTTTGTTCATTCTTCTATTTTCTATTTTTTCTTATATTCCTGTCCTCTTCCCTCTTTTTGCTGCAGTTCCCTCCTTCACCCTCTCGTGTATAATTATTTAAGAAATAATTGAAATTGCAAGAATATTACTTCCCGTGTGCGTGAGATTTATCAGTTAATTATTCATTTTTCGGAGCCTTGGGAAGAGCCCTGAACCATCGGATGTGGGAACGGCGCACTGTTACATGATTGTGAGGGGGGGGGGGGATGATTGTTCGTGAACGGTGGGGAAGGGGGGAAGGGCATGATGTTCGCGAGGAGGGTGTGGCATGGTCGTTCGTGAGGAGGATGTGGCGTGGTCGTTCGTGAGGAGGGTGTGGCGTGGTCGTTCGTGAGGAGGATGTGGCATGGTCGTTCGTGAGGAGGATGTGGCATGGTCGTTCGTGAGGAGGGTGTGGCATGGTCGTTCGTGAGGAGGGTGTGGCATGGTCGTTCGTGAGGGTGTGGCATGGTCGTTCGTAAGGAGGATGTGGCATGGTCGTTCGTGAGGAGGGTGTGGCGTGGTCGTTCGTGAAGAGGATGTGGCATGGTCGTTCGTGAGGAGGATGTGGCATGGTCGTTCGTGAGGAGGATGTGGCATGGTCGTTCGTGAGGAGGGTGTGGCGTGGTCGTTCGTGAGGAGGATGTGGCGTGGTCGTTCGTGAGGAGGATGTGGCGTGGTCGTTCGTGAGGAGGATGTGGCGTGGTCGTTCGTGAGGAGGATGTGGCATGGTCGTTCGTGAGGAGGATGTGGCGTGGTCGTTCGTGAGGATGTGGCGTGGTCGTTCGTGAGGAGGATGTGGCATGGTCGTTCGTGAGGAGGATGTGGCATGGTCGTTCGTGAGGAGGGTGTGGCGTGGTCGTTCGTGAGGAGGATGTGGCATGGTCGTTCGTGAGGAGGATGTGGCGTGGTCGTTCGTGAGGAGGATGTGGCGTGGTCGTTCGTGAGGAGGATGTGGCGTGGTCGTTCGTGAGGAGGATGTGGCGTGGTCGTTCGTGAGGAGGATGTGGCGTGGTCGTTCGTGAGGAGGGTGTGGCGTGGTCGTTCGTGAGGAGGATGTGGCGTGGTCGTTCGTGAGGAGGATGTGGCATGGTCGTTGTGAGGATGTGGCGTGGTCGTTCGTGAGGAGGATGTGGCGTGGTCGTTCGTGAGGAGGATGTGGCGTGGTCGTTCGTGAGGAGGGTGTGGCGTGGTCGTTCGTGAGGAGGATGTGGCGTGGTCGTTCGTGAGGAGGATGTGGCATGGTCGTTGTGAGGATGTGGCATGGTCGTTCGTGAGGAGGATGTGGCGTGGTCGTTCGTGAGGAGGATGTGGCGTGGTCGTTCGTGAGGAGGATGTGGCGTGGTCGTTCGTGAGGAGGGTGTGGCGTGGTCGTTCGTGAGGAGGGTGTGGCGTGATCTTTCCAGAAGGTTAGTAAGTGATCGTTCATCAGGGACGTGGGATGGAAACGGTCGTGAGGAATGTGATCATTCGCCAGATGTGAACGTTCAGTTTTAAGGTGGATAACGGCATAAAAAGATAACTCACGCAGGGTAATTAGTTGCTTAATGATACGGTCGGAAGAATGTGTAATTCCAGTTACTATTGTTAGAGGCGCCTTAAAGAACATTATTGTGTATAACAACCGTGTTCGCCAAAGGCTTTGTCAACGTCCAATTAGCGAGGGTTGCCCAAATTGCAACAAAACACTGTCCTTTTATCTTGAAAGGAAAAATCTGGCAAATATCTGGTAAGATCGCCAATGTTCGCGAGTGAATTAAATTGAGTTAAATACTATTATATGTTCGATAAGAGGTCAGTATAAATCTGCTTTGTACTGTGGAAGCTTTCTGTAACCTTAAGACGAGTAGTGAGAGAGCTAAGAGCGAAATAAGGGCATTGTGGAGCAAGCCTTGGTGGTGCCGCGAACAATGGTTTTCCTAACTCACCCCCACCCCCTCGCTTGACCTTTCAGGCGCTGTATATCAGTGCTTATCGACTTTTATTTAATTACAAAGGTACTCGGGGAGGCTCCAGGAATTAATACAATTGTTTATCCATACTTGGTCTGTAATTGCCACGTTCACAAAGGCAGGTTGAGAGTGGCGTGAGTTTTCCCAGTCTCCATCCTTGAGGAACCGACCAATGGCAAGCACAGATTGTCCAGCTAAAAGTTCTCACGCCTCCGGAACCTCTCGTGTAGCTCGTCCGCCGGGGACTTATTAAATCAAAACATTGTTCACGGAGGCTCAAAGTTTTATCATAGCCATAAAATAATAATTTAATTATTTGTAATAATACTCGCCTTGTTCTACCGCAGATAATGTTTATTGTAAAGCGCTTCATAACGTCGCCTTAAGCTTGAGAAACGGATACAGTCATGGCGGGAGGGGCCTTGAAACATGAACGCCAGTATCCGCGTAACTTTTGCTATTTCAGTTGCCTTTGTCAGTGACGGAAATATTAATAAGGTGTCGGGAAACACGCTAGGTGGCAACAGCAGCACGGGACACCTCTGTCGGGCAGTTGGTGTATCTGGTGTGCGCTTAAGATGGCCATGTTGGTGGTGTGTTCTAATTCGTTTAAAGTTACGGTAACTTGACTTGTTTCATGGGGTTTCGTTCCGTGGCCTACCCATCTTCCTCTCGGATTTAGGTAATTTAATAGAAGATCATGTTAATTTAAGTGAGGTTACGTTAAACGGTTAACTTCTTCAATCTGCACATTTTAGGTAATAATCCATAATGTATATCCAAGACAACAAAAAATTATATCCCGGTTTATATTTAACAGTTAGTCTTTAGGATTATTTATCCAACATATCAAAATGAGTGATTATTTCTTAACCAATTGTTAATCATTTGAGCAAGTTTATTTTGTATTTAACTTGAGCAGTGGTAATGTATAACATACACTATTTATTCAGTTACGCGTCTCAAAATAAGACAAATCCGCAATGGATTGGTAACAATTGCGATAAATGGCACAAATATTGCCTGGTTCAGTGAAAACTGTAAGTACAGTTACGCCAAGGTTGTGAGAGTTTATGACTGTGATCAGGAACCCTGTATATTGTCCCCGTTGTTTGTGTGTGTGTTGTTCAGCTTCGTTTACTCTAGTGACTTGAGTGAATGCGAGTGAGTAAGCAAGCAAGCAAGGAGCGTACACATGTAAACTAGTCTAGGCTACATGTACACTCCTCCTGACATTACCGACCACACCACCACACAGCCGGTCTTATACCACAACACTACAAAGTACTCTTACCCCGTCGTGCAGCTCATAAGATCATAAAAGAGAACAGCTGTGTACGCATAGCTGCTGGTCCACGTGAGGCAGCACATTAAGGGCCCAAGACATTGAAACACTACTAATAAAGGAACATTAATCCTCTGAACCACCTCAAGATAACATCGGTAACTCCCACTCTTGATCTTGTCCTAGGCTGGTGCTTGAAGTATCCCGGCGAGTTTGTTTTTATGATTTAACTTGGTATCCTAACGTGTTCCACAGATCTACGTCTATATTTAAGAATAGGATTTTTGTTTAAATCTAAACTTACGCTATTTAAATCTAATGTTTCATTTTATCTGAGGGCAATGTTTAAAATATACGTCCACTTAATGAACACTTTGATCCCGTTGAGCGCTGTAATGTTATCCCTGTTTACGCTACTGCGCCATTCTTAAAATTTACAAGGAGGGTTCCTAATGTCCGGGATTTATTTGGCCTAATCATAATGGACTAAACTGATAAATTGTTAATGATCAAATTAACAAGAACAGTTAACAATAAATGTGAAAAGCTAAAACGTTATAAAACCCGTATAGCTGGATAGGCAAAAATAAGTAGTAAAGAGTTCTTTCAGATACAGTATATTGAAGATAATAAGACTGAAAACTGAGACAGGACGTG
The DNA here is from genome assembly GCF_040958095.1 of Procambarus clarkii. Classification (NCBI taxonomy): domain Eukaryota; kingdom Metazoa; phylum Arthropoda; class Malacostraca; order Decapoda; family Cambaridae; genus Procambarus; species Procambarus clarkii. The sequence continues at coordinate 8,593,807 of NC_091159.1, read as the reverse complement.
TAACTGATAATAACTAAGAAATGGGTGGTACTTAAAATCAGTACATTATTTCTGTATTTACTAAGGGAACTTTTCTCCTGCAGCTGAACATGTCTCTCTAAGTTGTGAGGTCAAGTTGACTAGTTGTAACCAGGTAGATTATCAAATATAAATGTTTGTCTAACAAGTCTTTGGGATGAGAGAGCTTCTTCCAGAGCCGTTAATGAATGTTAGATGAGCTTAATGAGCTCTTGTCTTGTATATTAAATAAATCATTAGAGTTTAGTAGAGTTCCAGAATCGTAGAGAATGGTGTGGTACCGGTTAAAAAAGGGGGGGGGGGGATAGGGCATAAGTCACTTGGGTATACAAATGGATGAAAGGACATAACAGCTTCTGTTAATAATGTTTCTAGAAGCTTATCTTGTGGCCTTTTTGAGATTTTCAACATTTTATTTTTTATTTTAGAGCCCTTCCTATCATACTCAAGATTTTTTTAACATTCGGACTCAGGAATCATAATACAGCTTAATTAATAACTGGTATACGTGTTTAGTCTTTGACAGAATTTAGTAGCTGTTCCACTTTTCTGTCATTGGCAAAATGGCTTTATGTTGTTCACTCCTGTATTTAGATTATTTATATGTATAGTGAGGCCTAACAATAAAGGCTCCAGGAGAGCCTGTAATATTTTGTGACCCTCCCAAACTTTGCGCCGTTCATTACTGTGCGATAGCCTGATCCAGTTTAGATGACTCTTCAGTGCCACAGCCTAGCTAACACGTCTGTTTTCTCTTATAATCTTGCGTGTGGAACTGTATTAAAAGCCTTGGACTACTGAAGTACAGGTATATATTATAGTATTCTGCTGCTTCAAATATAACTGAGAATATAGAGAAATTAAACATGGTTGCCCCCTTTTGCACTGCCACATTGTGAATTTGTTTTTTTACGAGAGTATGAATTGCATTTTGTTTAATAGCTTAAAATTAGTTTCCCTGCAATTGACCATAACTTAATTCGACTATAGTTTAATTAAGTATTAGTAATCATTTCCCATTTTTAACAATTACTCCATCCGAACCTCATCTATAATTGTGGCAGTGACTGACTGGTGGGGGTTGGTCTGCCTACATGGGACTTGCTTTTCTTGAATTTTACCGCTTATGAATTTCTTTAGTAATTATTAATTTTTTTTCCTGCTTCTGTAAATTAGAGACTAACACGCTCGCTCGCTTGCTCACTCACCCACTCAAGGATAACAAGTGTAGATCAGCCCCTGATGTATGTGGTGACAAAATCAGCCGCATGAAGTGCTTGGTCATGGGCTTTGGATACGACGTGAGTCAAGCATCTTAAGACAATTGTGACGCTTAGAGTGGACGAGGAACCAGAATGGCTAAAAATATCCACTCCAGGTGTATACTTTAGGAATTAGACGCCTAAATAGCCTAATGAGGGTTGAAAGATCGTATCTTAAATATAGTGCTATTGGTAGAAATAATAAGAATTAGTAATACCGCAATCCTTACTGTGCGGTGACCTACTCTGGCTAGGCTGTGGTAGCGGGCGGTGATCCCTGCGGCCCGTCGCCACCAGTGTAGTCCACTGCAACACTTGCAACATCACTACTTGTTCATCTCTACCAAGGCCAGGTGGCTGGGGTGTGTTGTTGCTGAGGCCAGGTGGCTAGGGTGTGTTGGTGGTGGGGCCAGGTGGCTGGGGTGTGTTGTTGGTGGGGCCAGGTGGCTGGGGTGTGTTGTTGCTGAGGCCAGGTGGCTAGGGTGTGTTGGTGGTGGGGCCAGGTGGCTGGGGTGTGTTGTTGGTGGGGCCAGGTGGCTGGGGTGTGTTGTTGCTGAGGCCAGGTGGCTGGGGTGTGTTGTTGGTGGGGCCAGGTGGCTGGGGTGTGTTGTGGCAGGAGCCAGATGGCTGTGGTTGTCGGAATAGTCAATGTGTATGTGTACATTGAAAGGTAGAACTATATATATATATCGCGCTCTCTATATATATAACGCCCTGTAATTGTGTGTTGACATGTTCTTAATAGTAGGCAGTATATTAGTTTATATATCTACCAGGTTATCAATGCATTTTCCAGGGTAATTAGACTTTAAAAAGAGCCATGATTGATGACCAGGCAGGGTGGAGGGTACGGAAGTATTGGAGCTTGAGAGGTAGAAAGTTAGTGCAGGCCTCATTGCATTATACCCTCACCAGTGTAAAACAAATGTATAACACTGAAACTATGAGATGTTTAACATTAGAAGCTATTGACAGTCATCTTCAAAATCTCAAACCGACTGAATCCTATGCCTTTACTGATTGCTCTGTGCAGTTAGGCACTGGCAGAATAGGTTATATGCGCAGTATATAAATGGAATGAAATGATCATGTCTAGTACACAGAGATTGAACGACTGGGCAAGCACGACACAGACTGAGCTATTGGGTATTCATCTAGCCACTGAGTACCTTAAGCTCAATGATGGAGTTGTTTTCTGTGACTCTAAAAGAGCTCTGCAGTCCTTAAATAACCCATCACAATGTATGTCGGAAATAGCTTGTAATATTAAATGTAATGTAATTTTTGCCAATGGTAATAACTATTGAATAAAATTTGTGTGGATCCCATCCTATGTTGGAGTTGGAAAACATGACTTTGTAGATTGATTGGCCAATGAATGAGGCTTGCAGCCTACAGTTTAGACTTAGTCTTGTGTATGACCCTCTGTCCTGCGTGACAGTGAATACCAGCATTATCCTCACTTTAATAAGAATTAATTGAAATCCTCAGATTAGGCAAAATTGTAATTGATTTTGTCAATAAAGATGTTAATAATAAAACACAGGATTACTTTGATGACTAGTGTGCGAAGCACTGTGTTGTCTTTGTTGCACAAGCATCACTTTGGTATTGCTAGTGAACGAGGCGTTATTCTGGTAGTGGTAATAAGCGAGGCCTTATTCTGGTATGGAAAATGTGCGAAGTTGGGTGTATAATGTAGGGTAGCGGTGATATAATTTTGCCAGTGTATTGTACAGGACAAGTATGGTGGGGTTATGAAGTAGTACTGGAGAGATAGGGGGGGGATGAATAGGCGGAGAGGGTGATTGGAAAGAGGGGGGGGGGAGAAGAGACCGCTCACAAGTGAGAGGATCAATGCAGGTATATACTGGTAGTGATTTGCCTTATCCAGGTGTATACTGATGTTTTTAACCTAAGCCTAAGTTGTGGGAAAAAGTTATTTTACTGTAATTGGTTTTCTTAGTTATTCCGCGACCGACTTGTAACAAGTGGAATAGAGTACTGTACATTGTAGCCCAAATCGGGAAGGTGGCGGGGTGGTGGGGGGGGGGCTTCAAGCAGCAAGCATTGTCAAGTGTTAAATGTTCATAGTGTGAAGGGAGAGTGTGTCACACCGTGGTGGAGAGATTATTGTATTGGAATCGCAGTTCAGTTTTCGTGTTGTTAGAAGCTAAGGCTAGAAGGGAACTGAAGGGTTAGGTTTTACTTAGATCATTTAAATTTTAGGCTTTCTGGGATTCTATAAGTACTAAACGTGGTCGTTTTTCTGCTTGCCACAGTATATTTTGTTAATATTCGAGCCATATTACCTGTAGCTACTGTGATTGTTTTGAAGGATGGGTTGGGAACATGATATTGTAGATTATGAAAACCTTCATAATCTACCAATGATGCCGATGCAATGATCCTGCTTTTCAAATCAAATGAATGCTGCTAAATGCTTATCTTCACTTTCAAGCAAGGAGAGATTTCTGAAACTGAAGGAGAACCGGCAAATAGGCACACATACACACAGTGTATGTGTGGGAGCCTTAGGGGGGTCTGATTAGGAGTGGACAGCGCTCTGGACTTGTAATACTAGGTTCCAGGTTCGATCCCGGCTGATTGCAGAAACAAAAAAGTGTCTTTCACCCTGATGCTCCTGTTACCTAGCAGTAAATAGGTACCTGGGAGTTAGACAGCTGTTACGGGCTGCTTCCTGGATGTGTGTGTGGGGGGGGGGGAAGGGTGGAGAAGACAAAAATTAGTAGTTAGTAACAGTTGATTGACAGTTAAGAGGCGGGCCGGAAGAGCCAGAGCTCAACCCCCGCAAGCACAATTAGGTTAGTACAGTAAAACACCATAATTATCGGGACCGTATCGAAGGTGACGAGTGTTTTATCACAAAATATACATAGAAGATTCTCGAAGGTTAGATCCCAAATTAGCAAAATAAATTATTGGAGCGATAGATATGGTAAGAAATGCAGAGTAGACCCGTTTGAATATCAGAGACCCAAGGCTTTTAACCTTCCACTAAATATAGCCTAAGAAATATTAGGCGAACAAAAGTAGACAGAGGCATTAGGACAGGTTCCCGCCGGGTTGTGGACTGATGGATATGGGCTGCCACACTAGTTAACCTTACCGATCAAGTTATCAGACATGTATAGCCCCCGGGCGGGGCTGGGAGAGTACAACACGATACCCACGACAGGTAAAACCACCCACACGTTGCCCGTCAGATCATTACCCCCGCTTGCCCGTCACCCTGTAGTCTGGACGCTCTTGGCCCGTCCTCCTTCCATCGTTATGCAGACTGGCTGCTGAAGGACCTCCTTCCTTCACCTTCATGTAGTCTGAAGGCTGTTTGACTCTTCCCGCTGATTGACCTTCATGCAGTCTGGACGTTGTAGGACCTGTCCTTACATGGCGGAAATTCCTAGGTGGAGCCTAAGGGATTGGAGGAAGACGTGGCTGTGTGTGTGCGTGTGCGTGTGCGTGTGCGTGTGTGTGTGTGTGTGTGTGTGTGTGTGTGTGTGTGTGTGTGTGTGTACACTTGCCTATTTGTGCCTGCAGGATCGAACATTGACTCTTGGATCTCACCTTTCTAACTATCGGTTGTTTACAGCAATGACTCCGGTCCCATTTCCCTATCATATCTAGTTTTAAAATTATGATTAGTTTGCTTCCATAACCTGCTCCTTAAGTGCATTCCATTTTTCCACTACTCTCACGCTAAAAGAAAACTTCCTAACATCTCTGTGACTCATCTGAGTTTCCAGCTTCCACCCATGTACCCTCGTTCTGTTACTATTCCGTGTGAACATTTCACCCATTTCCACTTTATCAACTCCTCTGAGTATTTTATACGTTCCTATCATGTCCCCCCTCCTCTCTCTTCTTTTTCTAGTGTCGTAAGGTTCAGTTCCTTCAGACGCTCTTCATATCCCATCCCTCGTAACTCTGGGACAAGCCCCGTCTCAAACTTCTGAACCTTTTCCAGTTTCCTTATGTTTCTTCAGGTGGGGGATCCATGATGGGGCGGCGTACTCTAAGACTGGTCTCACGTAGGCAGTGTAAAGCGACCTAAAAGCCTCCTCACTTAAGTTTCTGAATGATGTTCTAACTTTCGCCAGTGTAGAGTACGCTGCTGCTGTTATCCTATATGTGTCTCAGGAGTTAGATTAGGTGTTACGTCCAATCCCAGGCCTCTTTCTCGAATCGTCACAGGTAGGCAGTTCCCCTTTATTGTGTACTGTCCCTTTTGGTCTCCAGTCACCTGATTCCATTTCCATAACTTTATAATTGCTCGTTGTGAACGCCCGTAGCCATTTCTCTGACCATCTCTGCAACTTGTTCAAGTCCTCTTGGAGGATCCTACAATCCTCATCTGTCACAACTCTTCTCGTTAATTTTGCGTCATCCGCGAACATTGACAATGTAGGATTCTACTCCTGTAAACATGTCATTTGCGTATATTAGAAATAGAATTGGTCCCAGCACCGATCCTTGAGGTACTCCATGTTACCTATCGTACGTTACGGCTCGTGATCCTACAGCAGCCAACTTTAATTACGTTTAGGGATACGACACAACTGCTGTTCTCAATAGCGAATCACCAGTATAACCCCTTAATAAGTAATGAGCACAATAATAAAATCTTCATTAGGACTGAAGAATAGATAAAACAATATTATATAAAATTATATTAAATAAATCTCAATAGCAAACAGATGATTATATGGTCACAATATATCACATTAAAAATATCACTGTATCTTCCAGACATTAAATTAAAATGATAATAGGTATGGCTATGACAGAACAAAAAATATAACTTAACTCCAAGATGTTATCTCCCTGGTTCCCGTTCAGCTACTGAATAAAATAACGCGGGAGTCCAAACACATTGCCTTGCCCCGCGAATAATTTGCCAAAGTTACAATATTATTTATTTCAACAATGGAGCAATACATTGTGACAAGAGTAATCTTAAACTAACTTAATGAATAATTAATACATATTGATATACACAAATAAAGTAAGTGTTTCTTTACATAGTAATTAAAATATGCATACAGAAGAGAATAATGGCATGCACCCCAGCAACGGACGATCCCACGACAATTTGCCAGATACAGTTCACTCAATTATTATTCACCTCTGTTACCCACTTATGATCACATATAAATCATTAGTTCCCGTGGGAAAACTGATCACACAAAGAAATAAAACAATCATTCCCACGATACGTTGGGCCTAACGCCAACACTGTAACATGAATGTGCATTTGCATAGAACATATAAGTATAACAATATACATGCTTGTAATTTATACACAATTATAAATGTACATATTAATATATTTACTTACGTATCTTATAAGGGTACGTAACACTCCACTCGTTACTGTTCGCTAGTCCGACTTCTCGGCCCCCCCTCCTTACCGTTACTCTTTGGCCCCTTCCTGTTAGGTAGTTCCTTATCCACGCTAGGGCCTCTCAAGTTTGAATAGCACTCTCATGTGTGGTACTGTATCAAAGGCTTTTTTGGCAGTCTGGAAATATGCAGTCCGCCCAATCTTCTCTGTCTTGTCTTATTCTTGTTATTTTATCATGGAATTCCGAAAGGTTAGTTAGGCATGATTTCCCTTTCCAGAACCCGTGTTGGTGTTTGTTTACAAACCTAATGCTCTCCAGGTGTGCAAAAAGTCTTAGCCTAATTATTCTTTCAAGTATTTTCTCCTACAGGTCTATTCCATTCTATACTAAATCTGATTTCTTTGTGATCACTGTTCCCTAGCTCACTCCCTATTTCGATGTCATTAATTTGTGTTTCCCTGTTAGTTAACACTAAATCTAAAATATTATTTTCCCGTGTTGGTTCCTTAATGTGTTGCGTAAGAAAGCAATCGTCAATTAATTCTAGAAAATCTTCTGCTTCACTATTCCCTGTTTTGTTCAACCAGTTTATTCCACTAAAATTAAAGTCACCCATGACGTAAATACTGTTAGATCTAGATGCTCTAGATATTTCATCCCATTGATGCTTTGCTTCCATTCTGTCCAAGTTTGGTGTCCTATATATAACTCCTATTATAATATTATTTGCTTTTTCGTATAATTCTATCCAAATAGTTTCTGTGTGTGGCTCAGTTTTGATTCCCTCTTTGAGACTACATTTCAAATTGTCCCTAACATATATGGCTACTCCCCCTCCTCGTCTAATATATCTATCTGTGTGAAATAGTTTAAATCCATTTATTTGATATTCAGCTAATAGTTCTCTATTTTCTACATTCATCCACGTTTCGGTAAGTGCAATAATATCTATTTTTTATGTGCAGACAAGAGCATTTAATTCGTTAATTTTATTTCTTAGACTTCTACTGTTAGTGTAATATACCCTAAGTGAATTGTTATTTTGTGGCCCTTCTCTTTCCCTGATCATTTTGCCAATTCCTTTCTCCCACAAACACGTACTTTTATTATCTCCTTCCTCCAAATCAATTCCCATACCTCTATCAGCTAACAGTTTAAACCCAAACAAACACCTCTAACCACTTCTTCCAACGAGTTCGCAACAGCAACAACCCCAGCTCTCGATAGATGCACCCCATCACGAGCATACATTCCATTTCTTCCATAGAAGTGTTCCCAGTTGTCTATGAAAGATATTGCATTTGATTTGCAATATCTTTCCAGCCGGCAATTGACACCAAGTGCCCTCGATATCCATTCATTTCCTACTCCCTTTCTTGGAAGAATGCCACATATGATCGGGATTCCTCCCTTGCTCCTAACTAATTCAATGGCTGTCCTGAATCTCTGTATTAGTTCCTCACTCCTAACTCGTCCAACATCATTACCCCCTGCACTAATACAAATAATGGGTTTGTTCCCATTTCCTGTCATAATATCATTCATGTTTCCAACAATATCACCAATTCCAGCTCCCGGATAGCAAACCCTTAATCTGTTCCCCCTATCTCTGGCACAAAACGTTCTGTCTAAATACCTCACCTGGGAATCTCCCACAACCAAAATTCGCTTCGATTCTCCCTTTTCCTTTCGAGCAGTTTGAGGGACCTGCGTTTCAATGCTCCTCGTTACTTTGTCTTTGCCACCTCGTTGAACAACAGGTTCAACACAGCACTCGTCCTCTAATACGTCAAATGCGTTAAAAGTCCTTAGGTGTAGGCTATTAGTTGTCGACCTTGCCAAGGTCTTCTTAAGATTACTAATGTAATCGTTCCTAGTTCTGTTGCATCTAATCCATTTGTCCTCTGTCTTTTATCTTCTGTACTTCCTCCATTCTCTCCTGCTTCTCATTTTTGCGTCCTGACACTATTAAATCATGTGGTTATTATATTCTCTTCAACTTTTTTCCTTTACTGTTGGTATAAATCTCTCTTCGGCCTCCTGGCATTTCCATATGACTAGGTTCATCATATCTTGGACTGTTTTTCCTTTAATTTCATCCTCCCACTGCACTTCTCCCAAATAGTCCCTTATCTTCCTGTAGTCCCCTTTCCTGTAGTCAACTCTCTCTTCCCAGACCTCTTGTCCCTTGGTCACAATTTTAAGTTCCATCATGTAGTTAAAGATTAGGACACAATGGTCACTGGCTCCTAGTGGTATTTCATGTTCCATATTCGTTGTGGGGGAACCGACCTGTGAGATTTATATTTATTTAATTTATATGAATTTATAGTGTTTATATTTACATTAATTTATATATTTCGATAGCAATTTGTATTAGGTTTAAGCGGACTGTATTTCTGCAATATTCTCGTGGTTTATATTAAATTTATATATATGCAGCCAATCAAACTACAGTATTAAACTACATACAGTAATTGAAATTGAGAGGTCTTATCTTACTGTATGGCAGGCCTGGTCCACCAGGTGTAAACAAGGTTGATGACACCAAGTTATCCTCTTAGTTGAGGCTAGCATCAACACCATGTACTGCTTTACTAGGATTAATTCTTGCTTCCTCTTCAATTGTTCCTGTCGAAGGGCACTTGCTGTAAAGCCTGAATCCTATATATATGACAGCTATATCAGAGGAAATATTGGTATATTATTTATAAGATGAGGACGAAGGAATAATTACTTGGGTTTAGTCGCTTCGTGCGTGCTCGGTTCACCCAATATGTACCTAACATAACTGGCCAGGAATGTATGTAGTAATAAAGGGGTTTCGGTAATACACTTGCCTTATAGTAGACGTAGTTGTGTGTCGATAACAGAAGCACTTTACTCTTGTGACACAACTGTCCAAGGGAGAATTATAGGAGCTCAACTCGCTCCAGCGACTCTGGTCTAGCAATAATGGTTGACTACCTCCACCACTGATGCCCCTGGCTCTCTTGTCCACATGTCAACAAGTTACCGGTACACAGGTCACATTTACTCTATTTTGGTACTGATAATTAAGTTAATTAAATGAGATGTTTTTATGATGTTAAAAATCCAAAGAGTGCTGCATTAACAATAACTAACCAAGAGAATAACTGGTGAATTTATAGCGCTGTGTCAATGATATCCTTTTTTTATTGACGGAAAATTCCACTGCGCCACGTCTTCTATGAGTGAATTTATATATACAAAAGCAGCAATATTATCTGCATATTGTATTTAATATTAGTAAATGGTGTCGGGTTTTCCGACATTCGTAATGTCTTCCTCATTCTGGGTGGAAATCAGGTCTAACAGGCTCGGTGTATCCCCTCCTCTTTCCCTTGTCTTGCTTCATATGTTGTGATAGGGAATTCCTGTCAATAACGTCTATCTTTGCTCCCCACGTCCCCCCCCCCCCCCACCCATAGGGATTCGTTGATTCCCAATTGATTTCTCCGTGATTTAGGTCCCCCCATGAACAGCAGTTCCGCTCTCATTCTGTGTGCTATTGTTGCTGCCTTACCTGCTTGATACCTGCTTGATGGGGTTCTGGGAGTTCTACTCCCCAAGCCCGACCTGAGACCAGGCTTGACTTGTGAGAGTTTGGTCTACTAGGCTGTTGCTTGGAGCGGCCCGCAGGCCCACATACCCACCACAGCCCGGTTGGTCCGGCACGCTTTTCAGAAAACAGTCTAGATTTCTCTTGAAGATGTCCACGGTTGTTCCGGCAATATTTCTTAAGTCGCTGGGAGGACGTTGAACAACCGTGGACCTCTGATGTTTATACAGTGTTCTCTGATTATGCCTATGGCACCCCTGCTCTTCACTGGTTCTATTCTGCATTTTCTTCCATATCGTTCACTTCTTCTGCAGTTCATCAATACATGCCTTGTTGTTGTCATCATACACCTGCCTGGGCCTTCTACTGTTTGGTGGGGATTGTAGATTATCAAGATCACAATCTTCTTCCCATCTGCTGTCAGAGTTTCATGTATGGAGCTTGTGCTGTCATTGGTACCTCTATTTTCCTGGTCTTCAAACTTCCATTTCCATTGGTTTGTGTGTGTGTGCTCGTTCCTTCCCCCCCTCCCCTTCCTTCCTTCCTTCCTTCCTTCCTTCCTTCCTTCCTTCCTTCCTTCCTTCCTTCCTTCCTTCCTTCCTTCCTTCCTTCCTTCCTTCCTTCCTTCCTTCCTTCCTTCCTTCCTTCCTTCCTTCCTTCCTTCCTTCCTTCCTTCCTTCCTTCCTTCCTTTCCTCCCTCCCTCCCTCCCTCCCTCCCTTCCTTTCCTCCCTCCCTCCCTCCCTCCCTCCCTCCCTAGATGAGGGGAGAGGCGGGTAAAGCAGGAGATTATGGAAGGGGTGGAGGCTCTGGGGAGAGCAGAGGAGCAGTGTTGATGTGTGTGGCCGCTGGCCGGTGTGACTGTGGTTAGTGGTCTGGGCCCCTTCCTGTGGCAGTGTGCTCTCAGTCTGCCGCTCTTTCTTATCTTGGACTCTTGTTCTCAAAGCCTAGTGTGTGCGCGTGCGCGCGTACATACTCACCTAGTTGTGCTTGCGGGCGTTGAGCTCTGGCTCTTTGGTCCCGCCTCTCAACAGTCAATCAACTGGTGTACAGGTTCCTGAGCCTACTGGGCTCTATCATATCTACATTTGAGACTGTATGGAGTCAGCCTCCACCACATCACTGTCTAATG
>NC_091159.1:8569948-8579948 GCF_040958095.1 Procambarus clarkii | reverse complement strand
GTTGCCTCTGATAATTAGGGGGTGCTGTTGTTGCCCCTGATAATTAGGGGTGCTGCTGTTGCCCCCTAATAATTAGGGGTGCTGTAGTTGCCCCTGATAATTAGGGGTGCTGCTGTTGCCCCCTAATAATTAGGGGGTGCTGCTGTTGAGTAGAAGTGGAGTAAATAAGTAGGTAGTAGTCTTTATTTTTTTTGTAGGGACGCAAGTGTTATTTTCCTCGTCTCAAGATAACCTCAAGATAACCCCTATTATATAGGCCACCCCGTCACCCCCTAGTGTGTGGTTGGTCAACATTAGGGGGTGTTGCTTCTCCAGGTATAACCAACATATTTTTTTTAATTTTCGCTCTCGATATGGATAGTCCGCGGCTGTTGTAATATGCTCTTGTAGGTCTCGTGGTGTTAAATTGTTTACAATGTGTATGTATACATGTAATAAACAAATATTGTGTATTATTGTATTGTATACACACTTTATGAGTATGTACGTATTTATGTATATACTTATAAAGTGTCATCTTTATGATTGTATTAAGGCCTTAAACTACAGTACCAAGGTTTAGGAATGACCAAATTGGTTATATCTTCGTGAGAGGGAGTGTTTGACCTCGCGGGGGTGATGGGCGCATACTGGCATACTAGGACGGGGTCACACACACGCATACACCTCCACCACAGGATATACCAGCATCATACAAAGTCCCTCGGGTCCCCTTGTATGACTCTCTTGGTGATTTATCACAAATACACAAGAACAAGAAGTCTTAATTGAATACAAAGAATAACATTATTCTTAGATGTAAATTTTAATTTTAATTTTATATTTATTATTATTTATTGTTAATAATAAATTACAGGAACGGACACGCAAACAGAATACCTTTAAATTTAAATGTTTATTGAACAGGATACCTTGGGCAGCTGTGAGTAACTGGTAGGTATAGGTTTGACATTTATATATGAGAATTTTCCACACCCAGCATACAGGAGGACAGTCACAGTACACCTCCACACCCAGCATACAGGACAGTCCCAGTACACCTCCACACCCAGCATACAGGAGGACAGTCCCAGTACACCTCCACACCCAGCATACAGGACAGTCCCAGTACACCTCCACACCCAGCATACAGGACAGTCCCAGTACACCTCCACACCCAGCATACAGGACAGTCCCAGTACACCACCACACCCAGCATACAGGAGGACAGTCCCAGTACACCACCACACCCAGCATACAGGAGGACAGTCCCAGTACACCTCCACACCCAGCATACAGGAGGATAGTCCCAGTACACCACCACACCCAGCATACAGGAGGACAGTCCCAGTACACCTCCACACCCAGCATACAGGAGGACAGTCCCAGTACACCTCCACACCCAGCATACAGGAGGATAGTCCCAGTACACCACCACACCCAGCATACAGGAGGACAGTCCCAGTACACCTCCACACCCAGCATACAGGAGGATAGTCCCAGTACACCACCACACCCAGCATACAGGAGGACAGTCCCAGTACACCACCACGCCCAGTATACAGGAGGACAGTCCCAGTACACCACCACGCCCAGTATACAGGAGGACAGTCCCAGTACACCACCACGCCCAGTATACAGGAGGACAGTCCCAGTACACCATCACCCACTAGCATACAGGAGGACAGTCCCAGTACACCACCACACCCAGCATACAGGAGGACAGTCCCAGTACACCATCACCCACCAGCATACAGGAGGACAGTCCCAGTACACCACCACTCCCAGCATACAGGAGGACAGTCCCAGTACACCTCCACACCCAGCATACAGGAGGACAGTCCCAGTACACCATCACCCACCAGCATACAGGAGGACAGTCCCAGTACACCACCACACCCAGCATACAGGAGGACAGTCCCAGTACACCTCCACACCCAGCATACAGGAGGACAGTCCCAGTACACCACCACACCCAGCATACAGGAGGACAGTCCCAGTACACCATCACCCACCAGCATACAGGAGGACAGTCCCAGTACACCACCACTCCCAGCATACAGGAGGACAGTCCCAGTACACCTCCACACCCAGCATACAGGAGGACAGTCCCAGTACACCACCACACCCAGCATACAGGAGGACAGTCCCAGTACACCTCCACACCCAGCATACAGGAGGACAGTCCCAGTACACCTCCACACCCAGCATACAGGAGGACAGTCCCAGTACACCTCCACACCCAGCATACAGGAGGACAGTCCCAGTACACCTCCACACCCAGCATACAGGAGGACAGTCCCAGTACACCTCCACACCCAGCATACAGGAGGACAGTCCCAGTACACCTCCACACCCAGCATACAGGAGGACAGTCCCAGTACACCTCCACACCCAGCATACAGGAGGACAGTCCCAGTACACCACCACACCCAGCATACAGGAGGACAGTCCCAGTACACCTCCACACCCAGCATACAGGAGGACAGTCCCAGTACACCTCCACACCCACCATACAGGAGGACAGTCCAAGAGTGGACGCCGCTGCCAAGGCCCTACCATCACGGGTGTCAGGTGTCAAGGAACCACCAACTACCAACACCAACAGATGAAAGTACCAAAGGAGATATAACCACAATATACAAGATACTGTAGCGGATAGACATAGGATTCTTTTCTAAGATGATGGGAGCAGAACCAAGAACGAAGCGAAAGAGGTGCAAGTTGGAACACAAATGAGTATGAGTAAGATAGTACTCCCAGGCCTCTGTGAGTGTACTCCCTCCACCTGTGAGTGTACTCTCGTGTACTCCCAGGCCTCTGTGAGTACTCCCTCCATCTGTGAGTGTACTCTCATGTACTCCCAGGCCTCTGTGAGTGTACTCTCATGTACTCCCAGGCCTCTGTGAGTACTCCCTCCATCTGTGAGTGTACTCTCGTGTACTCCCCGGTCTCTGTGAGTGTACTCTCGTGTACTCCCCGGCCTCTGTGAGTGTACTCTCATGTACTCCCCGGCCTCTGTGAGTGTACTCTCATGTACTCCCAGGCCTCTGTGAGTGTACTCTCGTGTACTCCCAGGTCTCTGTGAGTGTACTCTCCTGTACTCCCCGGCCTCTGTGAGTGTACTCTCATGTACTCCCAGGCCTCTGTGAGTGTACTCTCGTGTACTCCCCGGCCTCTGAGTACTCCCTCCACCTGTGAGTGTACTCTCATGTACTCCCAGGCCTCTGTGAGTGTACTCTCATGTACTCCCAGGCCTCTGTGAGTGTACTCTCATGTACTCCCAGGCCTCTGTGAGTGTACTCTCGTGTACTCCCAGGCCTCTGTGAGTGTACTCTCGTGTACTCCCCGGCCTCTGTGAGTGTACTCTCGTGTACTCCCAGGCCTCTGTGAGTGTACTCTCGTGTACTCCCAGGCCTCTGTGAGTGTACTCTCATGTACTCCCAGGCCTCTGTGAGTGTACTCTCGTGTACTCCCAGGCCTCTGTGAGTGTACTCTCGTGTACTCCCAGGCCTCTGTGAGTGTACTCTCGTGTACTCCCTGGCCTCTGTGAGTGTACTCTCATGTACTCCCTGGCCTCTGTAGTACTTGAGGTGTCCAAGTGTCCAAGTGGCATAACCTTCCACTTAGATATTTTCCACTAGGAAGACATAAATGTAATGGGTATCAAAGTAACCTTCCCATTATACCTCCTTTCCCTGTATCTCCCCCCCCCTCCCATATTTACCCCCCCTCCCTCCACCACCTCACCAGTTGTGTCTACCACCTGGCTTCGTTATAATCACCACCGCAATTGTTGAAGTGGCACCGATTGGGCCGCCGTCCGACAGGTGCCGAGAGCGTCGGGTGGTCGCAGGTGTACTTACCTGCCTGTGGGGGCAGGGCGAGATTAAGCTCCTGGGGCCCAGGCTTTGAGGAACCGTTTGGCTACTAGTGGCTGCCGAGTTTCTTGGACTACATCCTACCTGCTTTTGAAACACTTTTTTTCCCGGCTTTTACCCGTTTTAACTAATTTCACTGAAGGGTGTGTTACATTCGTATGGGTATGCGTGTGAGTGAGAGTGCGTGCGTGCGTGCGTGAGAGAATGAGTGAGAACCCTTTGTCGTGGTTGTCGCAAGGATACACGCCAAGCCCGGGTGGAAATTGTAGCAGCAAGGTTTGGTTTCTGTCTCTTTCCCCCTCGCGCCGTTGATGGGTTGTGTAGGCCTACTGTGTGTGTGTGGGGGGGGGGGGGATATTTCGGGCTATTGTGATTCAATACCAAAGGTGTTCCTGTATTAAATATTTGTTCACGCACGCACCCATTTGTTCACGCACGCACCCATTTGTTCACGCACGCACCCATTTGTTCACGCACACACCAACACACAGTCGAGCCACTCACCCCTCGGCCTGTCTGACTCATAAGAATCGAAGAATAACTTATTTATTTAATCTTTGTCTCTGTCTGTCTGTCTGTCTGTCTGTCTCTCTCTCTCTCTCTCTCTCTCTCTCTCTCTCTCTCTCTCTCTCTCTCTCTCTCTCTCTCTCTCTCTCTCTCTCTCTCTCTCTCTCTCTCTCACATAGTTTTAATAAAATATCAGTTAAGACTTTCCTATTGTCTTGTGATGAAATGCTTTACAATTGACTGTTTCCAAACAGTATATTGTAGCCTTTCCAACACGTAACTCCACCAGGAAATATTGCCTTTAAAGACATACTGTAGAGGGCGCTGGAGGTGTGCTGGGGTGACACGTGACCCCTGTGTGACCCCTGGGGCTGGGGTGACCCCGGTGTGACCCCTGGGGCTAGCGATGACCCCGGTGTGACCCCTGGGGCTAGCGGTGACCCCGGTGTGACCCCTGGGGCTAGCTGTGACCCCGGTGTGACCCCTGGGGCTAGCGATGACCCCGGTGTGACCCCTGGGGCTAGCGGTGACCCCGGTGTGACCCCTGGGGCTAGCGATGACCCCGGTGTGACCCCTGGGGCTAGCGGTGACCCCGGTGTGACCCCTGGGGCTAGCTGTGACCCCGGTGTGACCCCTGGGGCTAGCGATGACCCCGGTGTGACCCCTGGGGCTAGCGGTGACCCCGGTGTGACCCCTGGGGCTAGCTGTGACCCCGGTGTGACCCCTGGGGCTAGCTGTGACCCCGGTGTGACCCATGGGGCTAGTGGTGACCCCGGTGTGACCTCTGGGGCTAGCTGTGACCCCTGGGGCTAGCGGTGACCCCGGTGTGACCCCCTGGGGCTAGCGGTGACCCCGGTGTGACCCCCTGGGGCTAGCGGTGACCCCGGTGTGACCCCTGGGGCTAGCGGTGACCCCTGGGGCTAGCAGTGACCCCGGTGTGACCTCTGGTGCTAGCGGTGACCCCGGTGTGACCCCTGGGGCTAGTGATGACCCCGGTGTGACCCCCGGGGCTAGTGATGACCCCGGTGTGACCCCTGGGGCTAGTGGTGACCTCTGGGGCTAGCGATGACCCCAGTGTGACCCCTGGGGCTAGTGGTGACCTCTGGGGCTAGCGATGACCCCAGTGTGACCCCTGGGGCTAGTGGTGACCTCTGGGGCTAGCGATGACCCCAGTGTGACCCCTGGGGCTAGCGGTGACCCAGGTGTGACCCCTTGGGCTAGCGGTGACCTTGGTGTGACCCCTGGGGCTAGTGATGACCCCAGTGTGACCCCTGGGGCTAGCGGTGACCCCGGTGTGACCCCTGGGGCTAGTGATGACCCCAGTGTGACCCCTGGGGCTAGTGATGACCCCAGTGTGACCCCTGGGGCTAGTGGTGACCCCGGTGTGACCCCTGGGGCTAGTGATGACCCCAGTGTGACCCCTGGGGCTAGTGATGACCCCAGTGTGACCCCTGGGGCTAGTGGTGACCCCGGTGTGACCCCTGGGGCTAGCGGTGACCCCGGTGTGACCCCTGGGGCTAGCGGTGACCCCGGTGTGACCTCCCGTGGGGTTAGAGGTGTACACTTATCAGCACACCAAAAGAAATTATAAACAAACCAAGTCCAGGTTTCTGTAAATAATGTTTTCTATGTCAAACATTCTTCAATGCAAAGGCAGTTAGAAAAAATCCTCAAGATCAATAGTGAGACATTTGACAAGACGCAGGCTTTCTGTACTCATCGAGGCCACTAGAGAGATATTGGCCCTCGGGTAAATTTAGGTAAATATTTTAGATGCGGTGGTGCCCAGTTTCCCCTAATTCTGATCAGAATGAGCCTATGGAGCTCTGAATCAGATAGGCTGATTGATAGGCTTTTTAGGGTAACCGTTTTTAAACACTGAAGAATCAAATACCATGACGTCAGGTCAGGTCATGTGCACACATATGGCTGTCACCGTGCACTAACTATAACAGCACGGTAGAGGTCTTGGTTCGAGTCCTAGCCAGGGAGGATTGACTAGGCGCCAGTCCTAAACTCATCGGCCCTGTTCACCCAGCATTAATTGCCAACCTGGTTGTAAACTGATTGGTGGGTTGTATTCCAGGGAAAACTAATGGGAAGGGGAAAGCTGGCAGGTTGCTAACAGGAGTCAGAAGTCGTCTAATAAAATAAGGAATAAATATACTGCCAGAGATAAATATTCAATAGTTTACTAACACAACGACAGTAATAAATGATAAAATAATTAAGCCTTCAGTAAAGGCTTAACGAGTTAAGTCTGTTATAATAATTGGGCCTCATTAGTCTGCTACCATTTGGGAAACAAGGAAGATGTCACCCATTAAATACTGGCATATATGAACGTGTTGGTAGATACACAGTGTTGTGTCTGTGATTGTTAACACGACATATATCCACCACACCTTTGTCCAGACTGCACTGAGAAGCTCTCATGTCTGACCAGGTGTTCATTACTCTTCTCCAACGCTTGGGAAAGATGACTTTTAATTCACCCATGACAACATGTTCCTAGTCATGTTGATGGGTGATGAGGTGGCTAGGTGACCCTGGTCAGTTGATGGACGGGTGGCTAGGTGACCCTGGTCAGTTGATGAGTGATGAGGTGGCTAGGTGACCCTGGTCAGTTGATGGGTGATGAGGTGGCTAGGTGATCCTGGTCAGTTGATGGGTGGACGGGTGGCTAGGTGACCCTGGTCAGTTGATGGGTGGACGGGTGGCTAGGTGACCCTGGTCAGTTGATGGGTGGACGGGTGGCTAGGTGACCCTGGTTAGTTGGTGGGTGGACGGGTGGCTAGGTGATCCTGGTCAGTTGATGGGTGGACGGGTGGCTAGGTGACCCTGGTCAGTTGGTGGGTGGACGGGTGGCTAGGTGATCCTGGTCAGTTGGTGGGTGGACGGGTGACTAGGTGACCCTGGTCAGTTGATGAGTGATGAGGTGGCTAGGTGACCCTGGTCAGTTGATGGGTGGACGGGTGACTAGGTGACCCTGGTCAGTTGATGGGTGGACGGGTGACTAGGTGACCCTGGTCAGTTGATGGGTGGACGGGTGACTAGGTGACCCTGGTCAGTTGATGGGTGGACGGGTGGCTAGGTGACCCTGGTCAGTTGATGGGTGCCTCGCTTCACGCTATAAATAAACAACAAAAAGTTACCACACAACAGGATAATTTCTCAATCTGCTGCGTACTTGAAACATTGAGTCGGATCCTCTACCTTACACAATGAAAGTCAGGCGCCACTTTGTCGGTCTCCTTTTTGTCGAGATAAAACACACGTTGTGACGTCTACTCTGAATATCACAAACGGTAGACTTGTCATGCCTTAATGAGCACGACCGCTTGTTCTGGTAATCACGCCGCTTGTATCCTAGCGTGACTGATAAAGTGCATTTCGGCCGTTCTACATCTCCAGGGGACAGATTCACGAAGCAGTTACGCAAGTTCTTACGAACGTGTACATCTTTCCTCCATCTTTGACGGCTTTGGTTACACTTATTAAACAGTTTACAAGCATGAAAACTTGCTAATCAACAGTTGTTATTGTTATAAACAGCCTCCTGGTGCTTCAGAGCTCATTAACTGTTTAATAATTGCAAACAAAACCGCCAAAGATTGAGAAAAGATGTACAGGTTCGTAAGTGCTTGCGTAACTGCTTCGTGAATCTGGCCCCAGGCTTTTATCTGACTTGCTATCGATTCCAGAAAACGTCACAATGTCTCATGCTGACCACTGTTTACAGAGAAATAGCTTAGCCACATGTGTTAGTACTCAAATTGTATGACGGTTGGGATACCCAATCACAGGCGAGTAGGCTCCCAACCGTCATAAAATTTGAGTACTAACACATGGCAGAGCGCTTCTGGCTATCTTGTCGGTGTTCAGAACAATTTCTTTGTTTACTGTGGAATCACGGGTAATTGTAGTGACCTGAGGTCCTCGTGCATCACCTCACTATTGTCACTGCTCTGAACTTGACATCCACCAACCATGCAGCGTTGCAAGGCCAGCAGAGTGCCAGGGTTGAGGCTGTGTATAATACATGACGTCACAACACCAAGAAACTTCCCCAACTTTGAAGGAAGGTAAGAAAAAACAAAAAACAGGAATAACAGGAAATAAGAACATTAATTTTGAAGACATTTTGTTTTAAATAACTGATCAACAGTATTTAAAATATAACTTTATGATTAGAATTTCCGCTGTTAAACTTTTAAGTCTTGATGCTCTTTTTTATATAAATGTTTATATTGTTATATATATATATATATATATAATATATATATGATTTGTAATATATAAATTTTTATTGTTATATATTTTTATATATAAATAAACAGTATAGTGTCTTAATTTTAGCATTTTGTTCAGTGTGCCAAGGGTGAAAAGGTTGAAAGCCTCTTATCTACACCATAAGGGGAAGGCAACTACAGAAGTTGAGAGAGAGAGAGGTTGAGAGAGAGAGAGAGAGAGAGAGAGAGAGAGAGAGAGAGAGAGAGAGAGAGAGAGAGAGAGAGAGAGAGAGAGAGAGAGAGAGAGAGAGAGAGAGAGGGGGGGAGGGAGGGAGAGAGAGAGAGAGAGGGAGGGAGGGAGAGGGAGGGAGGGAGAGGGAGGGAGGGAGAGGGAGGGAGGGAGAGGGAGGGAGGGAGGGAGGGAGGGAGGGAGGGAGAGGGAGGGAGGGAGGGAGGGAGGGAGAGAGAGAGAGGGAGGGAGAGAGAGGGAGGGAGGGAGGGAGAGGGAGGGAGGGAGGGAGAGGGAGGGAGGGAGGGAGAGGGAGGGAGGGAGGGAGGGAGGGAGAGGGAGGGAGGGAGGGAGGGAGAGGGAGGGAGGGAGGGAGGGAGAGGGAGGGAGGGAGGGAGGGGGAGAGAGGGAGGGAGAGAGAGGGAGGGAGGGAGGGAGGGGGGGGCATTTGGGAATGGATATAATTCCAACAGTATCTCTAGAGAAACACAGTGTAACATCACTTATATATAGGATGATGACAAACATTAGAACTTCGTTTAGGAACCTAAACCAGGGTTGTGTCAAGGCACACTACAGTCTACACGACATTTGTTAGACCAATATTGGAATGGGCAGTATCGGCCTGGTATCTGCACCTTGTAAAGCATAAAAGTAAACTTTAAAAAGTGTGAAGGTTTGCAGCAAGATTAGTGGTTGAACTAAAAGGGACCTGGACCAGACAACTCTGAATGAGAGAAGACATATAAGGGACATGATCGCAATATACGAAATACTGAGGAACATTGATAAGATGGACAAGGACAGCCGCTTTAAATTGAGAGAAAATAGAACGAGAGGACATAAGTGGAAGCTAGAAATTCAAATGAGTCGAAGAAATGTAAGGAAGTTCTTATGCCATATACAGGTGGTCGACAAGTGGAATGCACTGAACGTAATAGTTGTGGAAGCCACCTCCATCCTCAACTTTTAAGGTCAGATTCGACAAAAAATTCGCACGTCAGAATAGTTCAGGTATATCCCACCCTGTACACCAAGGCTAAATCTCACTTCTCAACAAGTACATTGAGGTAAACCTCACTTCCACGTAGATACTGGTAGGTAAGTTACGCTCCACCACCACCACCAGCCGCCCCACACACCACCACACACCACCACCACCACCACACACC
>NC_091159.1:8533324-8569448 GCF_040958095.1 Procambarus clarkii | reverse complement strand
CCTCTGTCGTGCCCAAACTACTACACCCACGCCTCTGTCGTGCCCAAACGACTACACCCACGCCTCTGTCGTGCCCAAACGACTACACCCACGCCTCTGTCGTGCCCAAACGACTACACCCACGCCTCTGTCGTGCCCAAACGACTACACCCACGCCTCTGTCGTGCCCAAACGACTACACCCACGCCTCTGTCGTGCCCAAACGACTACACCCACGCCTCTGTCGTGCCCAAACGACTACACCCACGCCTTTGTAGTGCCCAAACGACTACACCCACGCCTCTGTCGTGGCCAAACGACTACACCCACGCCTTTGTAGTGCCCAAACGACTACACCCACGCCTCTGTCGTGGCCAAACGACTACACCCACGCCTTTGTAGTGCCCAAACGACTACACCCACGCCTTTGTAGTGCCCAAACGACTACACCCACGCCTCTGTCGTGCCCAAACGACTACACCCACGCCTCTGTCGTGCCCAAACGACTACACCCACGCCTCTGTCGTGCCCAAACGACTACACCCACGCCTTTGTAGTGCCCAAACGACTACACCCACGCCTCTGTCGTGGCCAAACGACTACACCCACGCCTTTGTAGTGCCCAAACGACTACACCCACGCCTCTGTCGTGCCCAAACGACTACACCCACGCCTCTGTCGTGCCCAAACGACTACACCCACGCCTTTGTAGTGCCCAAACGACTACACCCACGCCTTTGTAGTGCCCAAACGACTACACCCACGCCTCTGTCGTGGCCAAACGACTACACCCACGCCTTTGTAGTGCCCAAACGACTACACCCACGCCTTTGTAGTGCCCAAACGACTACACCCACGCCTCTGTCGTGGCCAAACGACTACACCCACGCCTTTGTAGTGCCCAAACGACTACACCCACGCCTCTGTCGTGCCCAAACGACTACACCCACGCCTCTGTCGTGCCCAAACGACTACACCCACGCCTTTGTAGTGCCCAAACGACTACACCCACGCCTTTGTAGTGCCCAAACGACTACACCCACGCCTTTGTAGTGCCCAAACGACTACACCCACGCCTCTGTCGTGGCCAAACGACTACACCCACGCCTTTGTAGTGCCCAAACGACTACACCCACGCCTCTGTCGTGCCCAAACGACTACACCCACGCCTTTGTAGTGCCCAAACGACTACACCCACGCCTTTGTAGTGCCCAAACGACTACACCCACGCCTCTGTCGTGGCCAAACGACTACACCCACGCCTTTGTAGTGCCCAAACGACTACACCCACGCCTCTGTCGTGCCCAAACGACTACACCCACGCCTTTGTAGTGCCCAAACGACTACACCCACGCCTTTGTAGTGCCCAAACGACTACACCCACGCCTTTGTAGTGCCCAAACGACTACACCCACGCCTTTGTAGTGCCCAAACGACTACACCCACGCCTCTGTCGTGCCCAAACGACTACACCCACGCCTTTGTAGTGCCCAAACGACTACACCCACGCCTTTGTAGTGCCCAAACGACTACACCCACGCCTTTGTAGTGCCCAAACGACTACACCCACGCCTCTGTCGTGCCCAAACGACTACACCCACGCCTTTGTAGTGCCCAAACGACTACACCCACGCCTCTGTCGTGCCCAAACGACTACACCCACGCCTTTGTAGTGCCCAAACGACTACACCCACGCCTTTGTAGTGCCCAAACGACTACACCCACGCCTTTGTAGTGCCCAAACGACTACACCCACGCCTCTGTCGTGCCCAAACGACTACACCCACGCCTTTGTAGTGCCCAAACGACTACACCCACGCCTTTGTAGTGCCCAAACGACTACACCCACGCCTTTGTAGTGCCCAAACGACTACACCCACGCCTCTGTCGTGCCCAAACGACTACACCCACGCCTCTGTCGTGGCCAAATGCCTTAAAACACACGTGTGGTGGCTACATGCGCTGTCACATATTTATTCAAAATCCAAAACGTACTAGCATAAGGTCACTGTTACGCCTCCATGTACACCATTAACGGCCCTACACGCGTCTACACTCAGTAACTCCCCATATGTCATCCTTGCACACTGTGGTCACCTATAGAGCACACTGTGGTCACCTTTAGAGCACACTGTGGTCACCTTTCCTCTCTCATCCTAACCTGACACTACCTTAACATAACCAAACATAACAGCTCTCGAGTTCCAAAATTAAAAGTGAACAGCATGCCACATTCTGATCCCCTCCCCCCCCCCCCACGCGACGGTTTTTGGCATTGCCTTCAGACTACACCTCAATTGATATTTTGAAAACGCTATTCATACTTAGGCCGTATTAGCATAAAACAGATGATCCACAGCTTCAAAGGCTTTCTCAAGCCCGTCCTTTTCTCAAAACAAACAGGTAACTTATATTTTTGTAATATTCCCCGCCGCTTTGCTCCTCCCACCTGTGGACCACTCACACGCCAGTGGTACACTAATATATCAATATGAGGCAGAGATATGAGGCAGAAAGATAGCGCGACAAAATTTAACAGAGAGCCCTGCATAGACTGAGTCGACCAGGGCAAAAGAGACAGGAAGACATAGAGAGATAGGCAGATGAGACGGGGGAGAGAAAGGGAGGGATGTTTGAGGAGCTAAAATGGGAGAGGAGGAGACTAGTTGGTGGGGGAGGCGAGGGTGGGTATGGGGGAGAAAGTTGGAGAAGGGGGAATGTTAAGAGATGGGGGGGACAGGGAAGGAGACCCCCCCAGGGTCAGCCGGGTACCCCCCCTCTTCCCCCTCCCTAGTAGATCTCTATAATTGTTATAGATCTTCCTTAGTAATCATAAACACACTACACCTTGTTACTGTGCCAGCCACCACAACACTCTGGAACTGAATCGATTTATCTTTGAAAATGTGCGCGTGTTTCCCCTCTAGTCTCAGACTCCCCCCCCCCCCCTAGCTCACCCCTTCTTCTGTGTTGTTCTTGTCTCAAGTGTTGTCGCTCATCCACCCTGTTCCCTCCTCTCCCCCCCTCCCCCTCTGCCCCCCTCCCACTCTGCCCTCCTCTCCCCCCTCCCCTCCCCCCTCCCCTCCCCCCTCCCCTCCTCTCCCCCCCTCCTCTCCCCCCCTCCTCTCTCCCCCCCTCCCCCCTCCTCTCTCCCCCCCCCTCCCCCCTCCTCTCTCCCCCCCTCCTCTCTCCCCCCTCCTCTCTCCCCCCTCCTCTCTCCCCCCTCCTCTACCCCCTCCCCCCCTCCCCCCCTCCCCCCCTCCTCCCCCCCTCCCCCCCTCCCCCCCTCCTCCCCCCCTCCCCCCCTCCCCCCCTCAAGTAACGGTAGACGTTTCCCAAATATATCATTTCCGGTTACGTAAAGAACCAGCACTTGTAATTTTGCCGCCAAGTAGCGTCAGGTCCTGAACTGGTGACGGTGTGGCGCACGGTGACGGTGTGGCGCACGGTGACGGTGTGGCGCACGGTGACGGTGTGGCGCACGGTGACGGTGTGGCGCACGGTGACGGTGTGGCGCACGGTGACGGTGTGGCGCACGGTGACGGTGTGGCGCACGGTGACGGTGTGGCGCACGGTGACGGTGTGGAGCACGGTGACGGTGTGGCGCACGGTGACGGTGTGGAGCACGGTGACGGTGTGGCGCACGGTGACGGTGTGGCGCACGGTGACGGTGTGGCGCACGGTGACGGTGTGGAGCACGGTGACGGTGTGGCGCACGGTGACGGTGTGGCGCACGGTGACGGTGTGGCGCACGGTGACGGTGTGGCGCACGGTGACGGTGTGGAGCACGGTGACGGTGTGGAGCACGGTGACGGTGTGGCGCACGGTGACGGTGTGGAGCACGGTGACGGTGTGGAGCACGGTGACGGTGTGGCGCACGGTGACGGTGTGGCGCACGGTGACGGTGTGGCGCACGGTGACGGTGTGGAGCACGGTGACGGCGTGGAGCACGGTGACGGCGTGGCGCACGGTGACGGTGTGGCGCACGGTGACGGTGTGGCGCACGGTGACGGTGTGGAGCACGGTGACGGTGTGGCGCACGGTGACGGTGTGGCGCACGGTGACGGTGTGGAGCACGGTGACGGCGTGGAGCACGGTGACGGCGTGGAGCACGGTGACGGCGTGGAGCACGGTGACGGTGTGGCGCACGGTGACGGTGTGGCGCACGGTGACGGTGTGGAGCACGGTGACGGTGTGGCGCACGGTGACGGCGTGGAGCGCGGTGACGGTGTGGCGCACGGTGACGGTGTGGCGCACGGTGACGGTGTGGCGCACGGTGACGGTGTGGCGCACGGTGACGGTGTGGAGCACGGTGACGGCGTGGAGCACGGTGACGGTGTGGCGCACGGTGACGGTGTGGCGCACGGTGACGGTGTGGCGCACGGTGACGGTGTGGAGCACGGTGACGGTGTGGCGCACGGTGACGGTGTGGAGCACGGTGACGGCGTGGAGCACGGTGACGGCGTGGAGCACGGTGACGGCGTGGAGCACGGTGACGGTGTGGCGCACGGTGACGGTGTGGCGCACGGTGACGGTGTGGAGCACGGTGACGGTGTGGCGCACGGTGACGGCGTGGAGCGCGGTGACGGCGTGGCGCACGGTGACGGTGTGGCGCACGGTGACGGTGTGGAGCACGGTGACGGTGTGGCGCACGGTGACGGCTTGTGTGCACTTTGATCATTTGCCTGGCTGTGGGGATCCCTTCTTGACCACTGTAATCCTCTTGAACGTTCGTGTGTGTTCACCTAGTTGTGCTTGCCGGGGTTGAGCTCTGCTCTTTCGGCCTGTCTCTCAACTGTCAGTCAATCAACTGTTAATAACTAACTAATTGCCCCCCCCCCCCCAGGAAGCAGCCCTTAACAGCTGTCTGAACTCTCGGGTACCTATTTACTGCTAGGTAACATGGGCAAAGAGACTCTGCCATCACCGGGGATCGAACCCGGATCCTAGGATTACAAGTCCAGAGCGCTGTTCACTCAGCTATCAGGCTCGTGTGTGTGTGAGAAACGTTCCTCATCAACCATGTGTATCTGGTGTTGTCATGTACTGTTATATACTTAAGTTTTTACTTTAAGATTCCGTATTGTTAGTGAATGCCTCGTTGAATACATCTTGACACTTGAAATCTTCAAAATCATGTGAAGGCAAGTTCATTTAAACTTTTAAGTTCAAGTATACATAAAACTTAATTTATGTATGAAGTATCTGAGAACTTTATAAAGCTTTATAGAACTTTCCTGCCCCTGATTAAACTTTTTAATCATATTAATTTAAACATCGTCCAGAATGTCTTACGGATGCCTTTACTAATTTTGTCTAGATCTGACCAAGCTTAAATTTACGTCTTATAAACGCCTACGGAGTTTGAGTTCTGAACCTTAACCCGCCTCGGTAGGTAGTGAGTTTTTACGACCTCTTGAGTAGCTTGGGCAAGGTTGCTCTTGTTAAGATGCTCTCTAGAGTGGTCAAGGTGAGGTTGCTTAAGTCTAGGTGCTGTGTGACCCTGTTTCACACACGGTTGACACTGTGTGACTGAACAGGTTAAACTTTCCACTCTTTATGCTCTGTGACTGGCCCAAGCTGAAGTCCAGGAGACACCAGTCTCAAAGTTTGTCTCACCAGGAGACAAACCAGTCCAGTTCTGGTTTGTCCGATCTTAATGCTCTCTGAATTGGCCGCGCATACTTCTCGCAGTTGTTATTGTTCCATGTGATGTGGTAATGATGACACGGTCTTGTCCCTGTCTGGTTAATTAGTACACTTAATTAGTACACGTGAGAGTACTAATTATTTAATCCTCTGTGAGTGCCCCAGGAAGGTAGCTGTGGGCGTCATGCTCCAACCTGTCCTCCTAATAGAACGTCGCATTTTGACGTATACTCTACCTAAGGCCAAAAGCCATCATGCTAGAAAATGGTAGCGGCTCGGGAAATTAAATACTGTCTTGTTTTGTGTTTGGGTCTTGTGGTGGGTTAGGATAAGGCAGTTTAGTAAGGCAGTGTTTTGACGTTGGTAAACCATAGGAGGACGGGCTGAATGCTCGCATTCACCCGGGTTAGGTTGCTACAGATTTACATGACAAAATAGAAAGCAAAGCATGACGCTACAACGACATTTCCTGACAGACGTTGCAACAGGAAACCGTATATAAGTATCGACTGGTGTGTGCACACACACACACAGACGAGCACGCGCGCAAAAGAGAACACTAAAGACCATGAAGTATAATCTAGACGCGTTAGATTGCAATCCCAGAGTTATGATGCTTATTTTGCTCATCAGTTCCGTGTTGCAGTGAACCTTGTAACTGTGCGGCGGCGACAAAGTTACCCAATGCGGAAATTGGGTTACGTGATCCTCTCTGCTGCAGACTTGTAAAGATTTACTTCAGTTTATTGCGGGTTTTGTTTAGAATTAGGCCGGTAGAGTACGGGTAGCTCTACCGTCGGGGGGAGGTTATCTTGAAGTTATCTTGAGGTTATCTTGAGATGATTTCGGGGCTTTAGTGTCCCCGCGGCCCGGTACTCGACCAGGCCTCCACCCCCAGGAAGCAGCCCGTGACAGCTGACTAACACCCAGGTACCTATTTTGCTGCTAGGTAACAGGGGTATAGGGTGAAAGAAACTCTGCCCATTGTTTCTCGCCGGCGCCTGGGATCGAACCCAGGATCACAAGTCCAGCGTGCTGTCCGCTCGGCCGACCGGCTCCCCATAGAAGGAGCCAGTCGGGAGTAGAAGAACTCTCGAAACCCTCTCCAGGTATGCTCCAGGTAGAGTACCTTGTGGTTGTGGCACGCTTCATTTTGTTGAGAGGCTTCAGTAGAGTCTGGGGAACGCCTCATAATATTGCCGCCCATCATCACAAGAGAGGCGCTCCAGGTTGGTGGTGGTCATGTACACACTAGGCTCTCACAGTACTAGGCTCTCACAGTACTAGGCTCTCACAGTACTACGCTCTCACAGTACTACGCTCTCACAGTACTAGGCTCTCACAGTACTAGGCTCTCACAGTACTAGGCTCTCACAGTACTAGGCTCTCACAGTACTAGGCTCTCACAGTACTAGGCTCTCACAGTACTAGGCTCTCACAGTACTAGGCTCTCACAGTACTAGGCTCTCACAGCACTAGACTCTCACAGCACTAGGCTCTCACAGTACTAGGCTCTCACAGCACTAGGCTCTCACAGCACTAGACTCTCACAGTACAAGGCTCTCACAGTACAAGGCTCTCACAGTACTAGGCTCTCACAGTACTAGGCTCTCACAGTACTAGGCTCTCACAGTACTAGGCTCTCACAGTACTAGGCTCTCACAGCACTAGGCTCTCACAGTACTAGGCTCTCACAGTACTAGGCTCTCACAGTACTAGGCTCTCACAGTACTAGGCTCTCACAGTACTAGGCTCTCACAGTACTAGGCTCTCACAGTACTAGGCTCTCACAGTACTAGGCTCTCACAGCACTAGGCTCTCACAGTACTAGGCTCTCACAGTACTAGGCTCTCACAGTACTAGGCTCTCACAGTACTAGGCTCTCACAGTACTAGGCTCTCACAGTACTAGGCTCTCACAGCACTAGGCTCTCACAGCACTAGGCTCTCACAGCACTAGGCTCTCACAGTACTAGGCTCTCACAGTACTAGGCTCTCACAGTACTAGGCTCTCACAGTACTAGGCTCTCACAGTACTAGGCTCTCACAGTACTAGGCTCTCACAGTACTAGGCTCTCACAGTACTAGGCTCTCACAGCACTAGGCTCTCACAGTACTAGGCTCTCACAGTACTAGGCTCTCACAGTACTAGGCTCTCACAGTACTAGGCTCTCACAGCACTAGGCTCTCACAGCACTAGGCTCTCACAGCACTAGGCTCTCACAGCACTAGGCTCTCACAGTACTAGGCTCTCACAGTACTAGGCTCTCACAGCACTAGGCTCTCACAGTACTAGGCTCTCACAGCACTAGGCTCTCACAGCACTAGGCTCTCACAGCACTAGGCTCTCACAGCACTAGGCTCTCACAGCACTAGGCTCTCACAGCACTAGGCTCTCACAGTACTAGGCTCTCACAGTACTAGGCTCTCACAGCACTAGGCTCTCAAAGCACTAGGCTCTCACAGCACTAGGCTCTCACAGCACTAGGCTCTCACAGCACTAGGCTCTCACAGTACTAGGCTCTCACAGCACTAGGCTCTCACAGTACTAGGCTCTCACAGTACTAGGCTCTCACAGTACTAGGCTCTCACAGTACTAGGCTCTCACAGTACTAGGCTCTCACAGCACTAGGCTCTCACAGTACTAGGCTCTCACAGTACTAGGCTCTCACAGCACTAGGCTCTCACAGCACTAGGCTCTCACAGCACTAGGCTCTCACAGTAATAGGCTCTCACAGTAATAGGCTCTCACAGCACTAGGCTCTCACAGTACTAGGCTCTCACAGTACTAGGCTCTCACAGTACTAGGCTCTCACAGTACTAGGCTCTCACAGCACTAGGCTCTCACAGCACTAGGCTCTCACAGTACTAGGCTCTCACAGTACTAGGCTCTCACAGTACTAGGCTCTCACAGCACTAGGCTCTCACAGTACTAGGCTCTCACAGCACTAGGCTCTCACAGTACTAGGCTCTCACAGTACTAGGCTCTCACAGTACTAGGCTCTCACAGTACTAGGCTCTCACAGTACTAGGCTCTCACAGCACTAGGCTCTCACAGTACTAGGCTCTCTCAGTACTAGGCTCTCACAGCACTAGGCTCTCACAGCACTAGGCTCTCACAGCACTAGGCTCTCACAGCACTAGGCTCTCACAGTACTAGGCTCTCACAGTACTAGGCTCTCACAGTACTAGGCTCTCTCAGTACTAGGCTCTCACAGTACTAGGCTCTCACAGTACTAGGCTCTCACAGCACTAGGCTTTCACAGCACTAGGCTCTCACAGTACTAGGCTCTCACAGTACTAGGCTCTCACAGTACTAGGCTCTCACAGTACTAGGCTCTCACAGCACTAGGCTCTCACAGTACTAGGCTCTCACAGTACTAGGCTCTCACAGCACTAGGCTCTCACAGCACTAGGCTCTCACAGCACTAGGCTCTCACAGTACTAGGCTCTCACAGCACTAGGCTCTCACAGTACTAGGCTCTCACAGTACTAGGCTCTCACAGTACTAGGCTGTCACAGCACTAGGCTCTCACAGCACTAGGCTCTCACAGTACTAGGCTCTCACAGCACTAGGCTCTCACAGCACTAGGCTCTCACAGCACTAGGCTCTCACAGTAATAGGCTCTCACAGTAATAGGCTCTCACAGCACTAGGCTCTCACAGTACTAGGCTCTCACAGTACTAGGCTCTCACAGTACTAGGCTCTCACAGTACTAGGCTCTCACAGCACTAGGCTCTCACAGCACTAGGCTCTCACAGTACTAGGCTCTCACAGTACTAGGCTCTCACAGTACTAGGCTCTCACAGCACTAGGCTCTCACAGTACTAGGCTCTCACAGCACTAGGCTCTCACAGTACTAGGCTCTCACAGTACTAGGCTCTCACAGTACTAGGCTCTCACAGTACTAGGCTCTCACAGTACTAGGCTCTCACAGCACTAGGCTCTCACAGTACTAGGCTCTCTCAGTACTAGGCTCTCACAGCACTAGGCTCTCACAGCACTAGGCTCTCACAGCACTAGGCTCTCACAGCACTAGGCTCTCACAGTACTAGGCTCTCACAGTACTAGGCTCTCACAGTACTAGGCTCTCTCAGTACTAGGCTCTCACAGTACTAGGCTCTCACAGTACTAGGCTCTCACAGCACTAGGCTTTCACAGCACTAGGCTCTCACAGTACTAGGCTCTCACAGTACTAGGCTCTCACAGTACTAGGCTCTCACAGCACTAGGCTCTCACAGTACTAGGCTCTCACAGTACTAGGCTCTCACAGCACTAGGCTCTCACAGCACTAGGCTCTCACAGCACTAGGCTCTCACAGTACTAGGCTCTCACAGCACTAGGCTCTCACAGTACTAGGCTCTCACAGTACTAGGCTCTCACAGTACTAGGCTCTCACAGCACTAGGCTCTCACAGTACTAGGCTCTCACAGTACTAGGCTCTCACAGTACTAGGCTCTCACAGTACTAGGCTCTCACAGTACTAGGCTCTCACAGCACTAGGCTCTCACAGTACTAGGCTCTCACAGTACTAGGCTCTCACAGTACTAGGCTCTCACAGTACTAGGCTCTCACAGTACTAGGCTCTCACAGTACTAGGCTCTCACAGTACTAGGCTCTCACAGTACTAGGCTCTCACAGTTTACTATTTGTTTCTTTGTCTTCGTACCGTTGGTTGCCACGTTGTTAGGGGAAGGGAAGGTAATTATCAGGTGCAATAATACTATTGCCTCCCACCTAACCCACTACACAAAATCACAAATTAAATCTCGTCGGTTCCCATTCAATATGAAAGCCACCATCCATGCCCTGATCAGGTGAAAGCACCAAGCCAGAGTGTAAGCGGGGGTGAGGGACCCGTATCCACCCACTTATAATAGCCAGATGTATTATGCTAATATTGAACTGTGTGTGTCGGTGATAATCAGTTTTTGCACTTAATCTTGGGATGGATGGTGGCTTGTATATTGAACTGCAACACACCAGACTTAATTTGTGATTTTTTTTGTTTTGTTTTTGTGATTTTTTTTGTAGTGGGTTAGGCGGGAGAAAATACTTATTACCAGGGAGGCTGTCAGCCCCCCCCCCCGTTACCTCCAAGCCATCACCCCAAGCCCCTACCTCCCTCAAGCCTCACTACCCTCCTTGCCCTTCTTTCCTATTCTTGTCTCCTTACCTTCCTCATGTTCCTTTGTCTCCAAGATTCTCCTACACCCACACCCTTGAACTCATTAGTGACCATTACCAACTATGTTCCCATCACACCCTGGAACCCCCTGAAACCCCCCTAACACACCCTGGAACCCACTGAAACCTCCCTAACACACCCTGGAACCCACCGAAACCCTCCTAACACACCCTGGAACCCACTGAAACCCTCCTAACACACCCTGGAACCCACTGAAACCCCCCTAACACACCCTGGAACCCACTGAAACCCCCTAACACAC
Source organism: Procambarus clarkii (assembly GCF_040958095.1). Lineage (NCBI taxonomy): Eukaryota > Metazoa > Arthropoda > Malacostraca > Decapoda > Cambaridae > Procambarus > Procambarus clarkii. The sequence continues at coordinate 8,558,370 of NC_091159.1, read as the reverse complement.
CCTGGAACCCACTGAAACCCCCCTAACACACCCTGGAACCCTCTGAAACCCCCCTAACACACCCTGGAACCCACTGAAACCCTCCTAACACACCCTGGAACCCTCTGAAACCCCCCTAACACACCCTGGAACCCACCGAAACCCTCCTAACACACCCTGGAACCCATTGAAACCCTCCTAACACACCCTGGAACCCATTGAAACCTCCCTAACACGCCCTGGAACCCATTAAAACCTCCCTAACACACCCTGGAACCCACTGAAACCCTCCTAACACACCCTGGAACCCACTGAAACCCTCCTAACACACCCTGGAACCCATTGAAACCTCCCTAACACACCCTGGAACCCATTGAAACCCTCCTAACACACCCTGGAACCCTCTGAAACCCCCCTAACACACCCTGGAACCCACCGAAACCCTCCTAACACACCCTGGAACCCACTGAAACCCTCCTAACACACCCTGGAACCCACTGAAACCCCCCTAACACACCCTGGAACCCACTGAAACCCTCCTAACACACCCTGGAACCCACTGAAACCCCCTAACACACCCTGGAACCCACTGAAACCCCCTAACACACCCTGGAACCCACCGAAACCCTCCTAACACACCCTGGAACCCACTGAAACCCTCCTAACACACCCTGGAACCCACCGAAACCCCCCTAACACACCCTGGAACCCACTGAAACCCTCCTAACACACCCTGGAACCCACCGAAACCCCCCTAACACACCCTGGAACCCACTGAAACCCTCCTAACACACCCTGGAACCCACCGAAACCCCCCTAACACACCCTGGAACCCACTGAAACCCTCCTAACACACCCTGGAACCCACCGAAACCCCCCTAACACACCCTGGAACCCACTGAAACCCCCCTAACACACCCTGGAACCCACTGAAACCCTCCTAACACACCCTGGAACCCACCGAAACCCCCCTAACACACCCTGGAACCCACTGAAACCCCCCTAACACACCCTGGAACCCACCAAAACCCTCCTAACACACCCTTAAACCCACCGAAACCCCCCTAACACACCCTGGAACCCACCGAAACCCCCCTAACACACCCTGGAACCCACTGAAACCCCCCTAACACACCCTGGAACCCACTGAAACCCTCCTAACACACGCCCCACAGTATCCCCACCAACGCCACTCATGCTCACCCTCACCCCCCTCTCCCTGTCCACATTTAAATATATATATGTATACAAAGAGAGGATGTATTTGTTGATAAAAATATTCATATTGTATTGTGCTGTATACATGACCTAAAAGTGGACTATCCCTGTCGACCGCCAGCCATCCGAACATGTAGTTGTTGTTTTTTCTCTGGTGAACCACCGGTGGTGTTCGACTTTCTGGTGGGCTGTTTTCGTCGGCTTTCGTGTGTTTTACGAATTATCTTACGACTTGAAATTTAGAACACATTCGTAACAATAAAAATGAAGCTTGGTGTTCAGATTACTCAGTGTAGTAATTAGATATGTGGTGGTGGTACGTTAGTCTGCTGGTTGTGGTACGTTAGTCTGCTGGTTGTGGTACGTTAGTCTGCTGGTAGTGGTACGTTAGTCTGCTGGTAGTGGTACGTTAGTCTGCTGGTAGTGGTACGTTAGTCTGCTGGTTGTGGTACGTTAGTCTGCTGGTAGTGGTACGTTAGTCTGCTGGTAGTGGTACGTTAGTCTGCTGGTGGTGGTACGTTAGTCTGCTGGTAGTGGTACGTTAGTCTGCTGGTAGTGGTACGTTAGTCTGCTGGTAGTGGTACGTTAGTCTGCTGGCAGTGGTACGTTAGTCTGCTGGCAGTGATACGTTAGTCTGCTGGCAGTGGTACGTTAGTCTGCTGGCAGTGGTACGTTAGTCTGCTGGCAGTGGTACGTTAGTCTGCTGGCAGTGGTACGTTAGTCTGCTGGCAGTGGTACGTTAGTCTGCTGGCAGTAGTACGTTAGTCTGCTGGTTGTGGTACGTTAGTCTGCTGGTTGTGGTACGTTAGTCTGCTGGTGGTGGTACGTTAGTCTGCTGGTAGTGGTACGTTAGTCTGCTGGTTGTGGTACGTTAGTCTGCTGGTAGTGGTACGTTAGTCTGCTGGTAGTGGTACGTTAGTCTGCTGGTAGTGGTACGTTAGTCTGCTGGTAGTGGTACGTTAGTCTGCTGGTAGTGGTACGTTAGTCTGCTGGTAGTGGTACGTTAGTCTGCTGGTAGTGGTACGTTAGTCTGCTGGTAGTGGTACGTTAGTCTGCTGGTAGTGGTACGTTAGTCTGCTGGTAGTGGTACGTTAGTCTGCTGGTAGTGGTACGTTTGTCTGCTGGTAGTGGTACGTTAGTCTGCTGGTGGTGGTACGTTAGTCTGCTGGTGGTGGTACGTTAGTCTGCTGGTGGTGGTACGTTAGTCTGCTGGTGGTGGTACGTTAGTCTGCTGGTGGTGGTACGTTAGTCTGCTGGTGGTGGTACGTTAGTCTGCTGGTGGTGGTACGTTAGTCTGCTGGTAGTGGTACGTTAGTCTGCTGGTGGTGGTACGTTAGTCTGCTGGTGGTGGTACGTTAGTCTGCTGGTGGTGGTACGTTAGTCTGCTGGTGGTGGTACGTTAGTCTGCTGGTGGTGGTACGTTAGTCTGCTGGTGGTGGTACGTTAGTCTGCTGGTGGTGGTACGTTAGTCTGCTGGTGGTGGTACGTTAGTCTGCTGGTGGTGGTACGTTAGTCTGCTGGTGGTGGTACGTTAGTCTGCTGGTGGTGGTACGTTAGTCTGCTGGTGGTGGTACGTTAGTCTGCTGGTGGTGGTGCGTTAGTCTGCTGGTAGTGGTACGTTAGTCTGCTGGTAGTGGTACGTTAGTCTGCTGGTAGTGGTACGTTAGTCTGCTGGTAGTGGTACGTTTGTCTGCTGGTAGTGGTAAGTTTGTCTGCTGGTAGTGGTACGTTAGTCTGCTGGTAGTGGCACGTTAGTCTGCTGGTAGTGGTACGTTAGTCTGCTGGTAGTGGCACGTTAGTCTGCTGGGGGTTGTGGTGGGGACCTGCGGGCGTGCTGGGTAACGGTAGGCATTATAGGTATCGATGAATATGGCAGATACATTTGGGCAGTACAGGTAGGAGAGACTAATGGATGGATTACACTGTACCGTTGCGCAGAGGCGGCAGTGTTTAGTGTGATCAGTGCGCAGAGTAACGTTACGCGGTGTTGACTTGCGCTCACCTATGTGTGCTCATCAATGTGTGCCTGCAGGACGAACATCAGCTCCTGGACCCACCTTACTCTCAGTCGCCGGTCGCGCATTACCATGATTCAGACCCTTCGTGTTTACATTCCTGCTTTTAAAGCTATGTTAGGAGTTGAAATTGAAATAAGTTTATTGAGGTAAAATACACACAAAGGGATGAGGTAGCTCAAGCTATTCTCACCCCGTTCAGTACATCGTGTTAATACATACATATACACACATCACAAACAATAAACACATTACCAAACATTCTGAGAGATAAACATAAACATGTCCTTGTTAGGAGTTAGCCTCGTACAACAACTCACTCCACTTGCTCGCTGCTTCTACAATTATAAAATATTTATTACATCTGTGATTCACTTGGGTTTATGGTGTCCACTGACGCCGTCTCGTCCTTCATTGGTTATACTAAACCTTGACTTGTTGTGCGTTGTTAATACCGCTAGGAAGTATAGCCTTTGTGGTGACGCCGCCGCCGGCCCTTCCTCTTGTGCAGGGTAGTGAGGTGCACTGTGTACTGGGGTATACGAAATACAGATCTTGTGAAAACAAAACACATTCTTGTAAAGAATGTGTGGTTTTGTGTGTTGATGGTGGGGGGGGGGGTCGTAGTGGGGAGGAAAAAAAGGGGTGAGCGAGTTCGTATGATTAATTAAAAGTTCTCGTAGGGCCCAGAGCACTATCGTACTAGCAGGCTTTGTCGGCTCACGCTCTCCACCTAAATGACCGGAGAAACCACCACCGCAGCATTCTTCCCTCGCCTGTAGCAACACTGGCAGCAACACTGGCAGCAACACTGCAGTAGCAGGCAAAGAGGAAGGGAGGTTGTGGCTGATTGATTTATAATATTAATACATTTATTTGGCGGTCTTACCAAGTCATTTTCGCCTTACAGAATAATAACAATATTTTTAATCTAATCTGGGATGATGAAAAAAAATTTGAGTGTATTGTATCGTGTGACGAGAAGAGTTCACCAGCGACAGCCGGCTGCCTTCCGGGTTGTGGAAACATTCAGTTTTCTCATCACGTAAACACTGGATGGGAGGATGGAGGGGAGATACCGAATATTAATAAACAATAGTACATCTGCCTTTATCTGGCTTTGTTCCCTCCCTCCCTCCCTCCTCACTCCATCTGCCAGCCCTCCCTCCCACTACATCCTGCTCCCTCCCACACCATATGCCGTCCAGCACACACCAGGAACTACCACAAGCCGTCACATAGCGGGCTCCTCGATACACCACTGACAAAAACCTCACGTGTAGGTGGGTCCCATTACCACAACCAGAACACTGCACATTTGTTCGGGTCTTCCATAGCAGTGTTTGGGGGGGGGGGGGGAGGGGGTGATCAGCTCGCCCTTGGGGTCACCACGGATATGCTTGTCTTCGTAAACAACCAGTGTAATAATTAAATGCTAGAGACCTTTAACATTTAACAAATTGAACTATGAATAGCTGAATGTTTTTGCGAACGTGCGCGTGTGTATTCACCTAGTTGTGCTTGCGGAGGTTGAGCTCTGGCTCTTTCGGCCCGCCTCTCAACTGTCAATCAACTTTTTTTCCACACAAACACCCTCCTCTCAGGAAGCAGCCCGTAACAGCTGTCTAACTACCAGGTACCTATTTATAGCTAGATGAACAGGAGCATCAGGGTGAAAGAGACTGTCCATTTGTTTCCGCCATCACCGGGGATCGATTCTCGGTCCCTAGGATGACGAATCCCGAGAGCTGTTCACTCAGCCACCAGGCCCTCATGTGTGTGCGAGCTTGCGGTTGAACAGTCCAGCAACTAGGAGGCCTGGTCGACGACCGGGCCGCGGGGACGCTAAGTCCCGGAAGCACCTCAAGGTAGGTAAGGTGCGTGCACGTACACGTACACGTATGTGTGTGTGTGTGTGTGTGGGTGCGTGCGTGCGTATAAGTGTGAATGTAAAATTTCGTTTGACTTCCGCATAAACTATTCTGGGTACTTGGCAGCATATCAAGGTCATATGATACCGCCACACTTCAGTTTCTCAATGTCCAGTCGTGGTCAGTGTGGACTACGTCAGCTGCCCGCCCTTTGTACTGGTTAATGTTTAACACCGACCAAGTGTTTACAGTACCTGCTGCATATCCCACCACAGGAGACGGACTCCGTGAGGGTGATATCAAGTGATATCAGATTTATCATCCAAGGAGCCGTTTATTAGTCATATTCCTTGCCGGCAAAAATTCCAGTTAAAGACTTGTTAGTGGATGGGGAGCAGGCTCCGCTGTGCTGGGACAGGTCTGGACGTGAATAAGCGACATTCGTGTCTTGTCATGGAAAAGACGAAAGGCTTCTGAAAACGAAAAACTGTGATTGTTAGGGTAGAAGAGAAACCGGACTCATGCCTCTGGAATCGCCGTTTGCCCGTTTGCTGGCTGGGAGCTCATGCCACATCCGAATCCGGTCGCCGCGCCTGTTGACCCATCCGGAAATGGAAAAAGGTTGCTTCACCGGAAGGCGGCACCTGCTTGCTGCAGGAAGTCTGGACTGACATTCACTCACCCAGCTGTACGAGCCGTCAACGCCTCAACGCTGGAGCAGGACTGGTATGTGAAGGTGGGCGTGACACACTGGTTTTAACCGGCATAAAATGATACGCACGACACCACAACGGTAAGGACAGCTTTCAATAATGTTTCACGGAGTCGTCGTTGAGAACGGCGCACACGAAATACGTTACAGCAGTTCTAGCGCACACGGCGTCTGCTAGGAGCCCTCATCTCAGCAAACACACAAGGCTCTGGAAGGTTCACAAGCACGCCACAAGACTAGTCCCAGAGCTAAGAGGAATGAACTTTGAGGGTACGCTACGCTAATGTAACTGGACCTTACGTTGCTGGAGGAGAGGCGTCGTCAGCATGGAGAAATGCTCATGGAACCAATTTCCACAAATGAGCTAGGATAGTGATGAAGTCAAATGAACTTGTAGAGGCAAACTTCACACGTATATTGAAAAATAGGTACACCCAAGCACGAGTCTCTTGGGAACAAGCACACTTGTTGATTGTTGGTCGAGTGACTGGACGGCGTTTTAACTCTACCCCCGCAAGCATTGATGAGCACAATCAATCTCGCATAGACGAGATAAAGCACCTAAATTATTGGGATCGTCTCAAAGCCCTCCAAATGTACTTACTAGAAAGAAGACGAGAGAGATATCAAATATAATATACACATGGAAGATACTGGAGGGCCAGGTCCCAAATCTACACAGTAAAATAACAACGTACTGGAGTGAACGATATGGAAGAAAATGCAGAATAGAACCAGTGAAGAGCAGGGATGCCATAGGCACAATCAGAGAACACTGTATAAACATCAGAGGTCCGCGGTTGTTCAACATCCTCCCAGCGAGTATAAGAAATATTGCCGGAACAACCGTGGACATCTTCAAGAAGAAACTAGATTGTTTCCTGCAAGGAGTACCGGACCAACCGGGCTGTGGTGGGTATGTGGGTCTGCGGGCCGCTCCAAGCAACAGCCTGGTGGACTAAACTCTCACAAGTCGAGCCTGGCTTCGGGCCGGGCTTGGGGAGTAGAACAACTCCCAGAACCCCATCAACCCGGTATCAAGCAGGTATCAACAAGTTCCCACCCTCAGATGTACATTCCTCCCACCCACGTGCCCAACCCTCACCCACCCGCCCAACCCTCACCCACCCATCCCACACCTACCTTCCAAGACTCCTAGGACGAGGCTATCCCCCTACACTCTTCCGAGGCCTATTTCCTCTCTCATCCCATTCCATCATTAACGCCCTCAGAATCCTGTATTTAGTAAGACAGGCGTTAGCTGTGGTCGTCGCCTTGGCCAAACAGTTTCGCAACAATAAATCAATAAAATATTAATACCTAACAAATATGGGTTCTTGGTTATGGTTTAACAATATTGTTACCAAATCAAGCACCATTATTCTTTCAAAAATCCCAAGTCACTTCCCTCCCCCCTAATGCCTAGAGCCCGTTCTAAGGAAGACGTTGTATGGTAATTACCATACAAGTTACCCGAGGAGTGTCGTTTATCATTCCCACCGCGCGTGTGGTCTGTCTGTCCCCGATGTGGCGTGTTTATTATTAACGCACAAATTGGTTTCGTGGGCGGACTGACGGAGCTGTCTGATGCGGCCGACGGGGAACTCCATAAATGGGGATGAAAGTCAAATTTAGGTGAGATGAAGAACCATAAAATTTGGTATAATGGGGTTTCGTGTATAATTAGGCCTTGGTTTGGCATTTTGTTCTATTGAAATTATTTGTTTTAGGACGTCGGCGAATGCACTTAAATGAAGTAAGCGAATCACGGAGTCAGTTTTGAACGTAATCAGTTGTCACGTGGGTAATAACACTTGATTCACCCGGAACTATCTGAGAGAAACATTGAAATTGATGAGAGAGAACCTAACAGACAGGAGTTAAGTGTCGCGGTGAGGGAAGTCAAAGGGGCGAAGTGTAACAACCTTAGTTTCTTACAATCACTCCTGTGATCCGTACTCTTTGTCGAGCTCATGACTTATCGACATGTACTACTCTTCCCTCTCTAGTTCTTTCCCGATGACGCAAAATCATTCGGAACAGTCTGGACAGATGAATATTAAGAAATACTCCGAGAAGACAGAGAAACCGCAGGGCTAATCCGATATGTGGCTACTGAATTTCTTCACAAAGGTCTGAGGGCAGGAACATGGAACTGGAGACCAGAGACCCGAGAGGATATACCAGCTACAGCAGCATATTATAAACTGGCAACCATCAGAACAGCATTCAGAATCCTCAACAAGGAGGCATTCAGAACACTGAAGATTTGTCTGTTGTGGCAACTTGTCGAGTTGCACAACAGACAGAAAATGATGTACTAAATTGCACAAACCTAACCTCACCTAACCGATGGACCCCCACACATAGAAAACATGAATGCGAGCCGCCACGACTTGTAGTACATCACATTTTATCCGTTGGAATTTTGACGTCAAAATGCGATGTATTATTGGAGAGGACGGGATACAGGGAACACCAGTCACACTGTGCATACCACCCATGAAGCCTGCACCTTCAAAGACACGTAAGGAAACTTTAACAAGTACACGTGTTTGCATCGAGGCTTCAGTTACTTGGGAGGAGAAAGTGGGTATGTGTGGAAGAGTTAGACCTAACGTCGCCAGGAAAGAGGGTACAGAGAAAGAATACATGGTAGCTAAATATATGACCAGGGGGGAATTAACAGGGAATAGAAGTAGTGTTCACAATGAATACCAATAGAACGGGAGAACCTGGATGAAGGATCGACACACACAAGAACCAGACAGATGAGATTACGTATTTGTTTAGCGTAAAAGTAGCGTGATAATGAAATGAACCAAATATGCAGGTTCAAACTTATAGAACTTTATTCATAATTTCAAGAGTAGATAGGCTATAATAGAAAGTTGGGTCGTGAATCATTGTATTAAATAGGAAAGGCGCGTACAAGAGCTGAAGCTCCATCCTAGAGGCGCGCACACAGGGGAGAACACACATCGTATATATTATATAAAAGAGCAGCGTTATCCAAGAGACTTCAACCGTGCAGGAGGTAGTGATCCAAACAACGGAAGGACCCTTTACTGTTACTCCAGCGAGGAAAAAAATAGACGACAAAAAAAACTCAACATGAATATCCGTTTTGCGTGGAGATAAGTTTTACCCCGTAGTAATGTCCTCTGGAGCATGTTGTGTTGTCTGTCCTCTGGAGCATATTGTGGCGTGTTGCCTGTCTTCTGGAGCATATTATGTGTTGACTGTCCTCTGGCGCATATTATGGCGTGTTGCTTGTCTTCTGGAGCATATTACTTTATCTTTTATAGAGGAGGAGGGTGCGAGGGGAGGCAAAGCTGCCTCTACGGTGTTGGTCAGCAGCCACGCGAGGACTCCAACACACGTGATACTTTACGGTAATGGTGTGTGAGGTGCGCCTCTGGGTCCTGGCCAACATGGCACCGGGTGCTGACTGAGAGCAACCTGTCCTCCCGTCCTTATAATAGAACGTCGTAATTTGACCTATACTGTACCTGAAGCCAACAGCAGGACCTAAAGCCTGTCTTGCTCCCCGCCCTTGATGTCCCCTGCTCCCGCCACCACCAGCCACCTCACCACGCGAGGTGGTCGAGTGTTCGGAGCTAGAGAGAGAAAAAACTCATTTAACGAGTGCTTTGGCCTCCGAGCGGTGGCGACCGTGAATCCAGGGGAGAGGCTGGCTGAGTGGGTGCTGGTCAGCGGGTCGAGGGTTAGTGAGTCCCTGTGCCTTGTACGCTACGTCCTCCACCCACACCCCTGCTGGTATCACAGCCAGCGCTTACACTGTTAGGTCCCCAAGCCGCACCTGCGCTTGGTGTAACCCTCTTCCCCCCCCCCCTCCAGACACCTGCACTTGGTGTACCCCCCCTCCGACACCTGCGCTTGATGTACCCCCCCCCCGACACCTGCGCTTGATGTACCCCCCCCCCCGACACCTGCACTTGGTGTACCCCCCCCGACACCTGCACTTGGTGTACCCCCCCCCCCGACACCTGCACTTGGTGTACCATCTCCCCCCGACACCTGAGCTTGGTGTACCCCCCCCCCCCCGACACCTGCACTTGGTGTACCATCCCCCCCGACACCTGCGCTTGGTGTACCCCCCCCCCCACCGACACCTGCGCTTGGTGTACTCCCCCCCCCGACATCTGCGCTTGGTGTACCCCCACCGACACCTGCGCTTGGTGTACCCCGCCGACACCTGCGCTTGGAGTACCCCCCCCCCCCGACACCTGCGCTTGGTGTACCCCCCCGACACCTGCGCTTGGTGTACCCCCCCCCCCCGACACCTGCGCTTGGTGTACCCCCCCCCCCCGACACCTGCGCTTGGTGTACTCCCCCCCCCGACACCTGCGCTTGGTGTACCCCCACCGACACCTGCGCTTGGTGTACCCCCACCGACACCTGCGCTTGGTGTACCCCCCCGACACCTGCGCTTGGTGTACCCCCACCGACACCTGCGCTTGGTGTACCCCCCCGACACCTGCGCTTGGTGTACCCCCCCCCCCGACACCTGCGCTTGGTGTACCCCCGACACTTGCGCTTGGTGTAACCCCCCGACACCTGCGCTTGGTGTAAACCCTCGACACCTGCGCTTGGTGTACCCCCGACACCTGCGCTTGGTGTACCCCCCCCGTCACCTGCGATTGGTGTACCCCCCGACACCTGCGCTTGGTGTACCCTCCCCCCCCGACACCTGCGTTTGGTGTACCCCCCCCCCCCGACACCTGCGCTTAGTGTACCCCCCCGACACCTGCGCTTAGTGTACCCCCCCCGACACCTGCGCTTGGTGTACCCCCCCCGACACCTGCGCTTGGTGTACCCCCCCGACACCTGCGCTTGGTGTACCCCCCCCGACACCTGCGCTTGGTGTCCCCCCCCCGACACCTGCGCTTGGTGTCCCCCCCCCCCGACACCTGCGCTTGGTGTCCCCCCCCCAACACCTGCGCTTGGTGTCCCCCCCGACACCTGCGCTTGGTGTACCCTCCCCCCCGACGCCTGCGCTTGGTGTACCCTCCCCCCCGACGCCTGCGCTTGGTGTACCCTCCCCCCCCCGACACCTGCGCTTGGTGTACCCCCCCCCGACACCTGCGCTTGGTGTACCCCCCGACACCTGCGCTTGGTGTACCCCCCGACACCTGCGCTTGGTGTACCCCCCCCCCAACACCTGCGCTTGGTGTACCCCCCAACACCTGCGCTTGGTGTCCCCCCCCCAACACCTGCGCTTGGTGTCCCCCCCCCCGACACCTGCGCTTGGTGTACCCCCCCCGACACCTGCGCTTGGTGTACCCCCCCCGACACCTGCGCTTGGTGTACCCCCCGACACCTGCGCTTGGTGTACCTCCCGACACCTGCGCTTGGTGTACCCCCCCCCCGACACCTGCGCTTGGTGTACCCCCTGACATCTGCGCTTGATGTACCCCCCGACACCTGCGCTTGGTGTACCATCCCGACACCTGCGCTTGGTGTACCTCCACCGACACCTGCGCTTGGTGTACCCCCCCCCCGACACCTGCGCTTGGTGTACCCCCGACACTTGCGCTTGGTGTAAACCCTCGACACCTGCGCTTGGTGTACCCCCCCCCCGACACCTGCGCTTGGTGTACCCCCGACACCTGCGCTTGGTGTAAACCCTCGACACCTGCGCTTGGTGTACCCCCCCCCGACACCTGCGTTTGGTGTACCCCCCCCCGACACCTGCGCTTGGTGTACCCCCCCCCCCGACACCTGCGTTTGGTGTACCCCCCCCCCGACACCTGCGCTTAGTGTACCCCCCCCGACACCTGCGCTTAGTGTACCCCCCGACACCTGCGCTTGGTGTACCCCCCCCGACACCTGCGCTTGGTGTACTCCCCCGACACCTGCGCTTGGTGTACTCCCCCCGACACCTGCGCTTGGTGTCCCCCCCCGACACCTGCGCTTGGTGTACCCCCCCCCGACACCTGCGCTTGGTGTACCCTCCCCCCGACACCTGCGCTTGGTGTACCCCCTCCCGACACCTGCGCTTGGTGTACCCCCCCCCCCCCCCGACACCTGCGCTTGGTGTACCCCCTGACATCTGCGCTTGATGTACCCCCCGACACCTGCGCTTGGTGTACCCCCCCGACACCTGCGCTTGGTGTACCCCCACCGACACCTGCGTTTGGTGTACCCCACCGACACCTGCGCTTGGTGTACCCACCCCGACACCTGCGCTTGGTGTACCCCCCGACACCTGTGCTTGGTGTACCCCCCGACACCTGCGCTTGGTGTACCCCCCCCCCGACACCTGCGCTTGGTGTACCCCCCTCCCCCCCGACACCTGCGCTTGGTGTACCCCCCCCCCCGACACCTGCGCTTGGTGTACCCCCCCCCCGACACCTGCGCTTGGTGTACCCCCCCCCCCGACACCTGCGCTTGGTGTACCCCCCCGACACCTGTGCTTGGTGTACCCCCCCCCCCGACACCTGTGCTTGGTGTACACCCCCCCTCCCCCGACACATGCGCTTGGTGTACCCCACCGACACCTGTGCTTGGTGTACCCCCCGACACCTGTGCTTGGTGTACCCCCCGACACCTGTGCTTGGTGTACCCCCCGACACCTGTGCTTGGTGTACCCCCCCCCCGACACCTGCGCTTGGTGTACCCCCCCGACACCTGCGCTTGGTGTACCCTCCGACACCTGCGCTTGGTGTACCCCCCCGACACCTGCGCTTGGTGTACCCCCCGACACCTGCGCTTGGTGTACCCCCCCGACACCTGCGCTTGGTGTACCCCCCGACACCTGCGCTTGGTGTACCCCCCCCGACACCTGCGCTTGGTGTACCCCCCCCCCCGACACCTGCGCTTGGTGTACCCCCCCCCCCCCGACACCTGCGCTTGGTGTACCCCCCGACACCTGCGCTTGGTGTACCCCCCCCCCGACACCTGCGCTTGGTGTACCCCCCCGACACCTGCGCTTGGTGTACCCCCCCCGACACCTGCGCTTGGTGTACCCCCCGACACCTGCGCTTGGTGTACCCCCCCCCGACACCTGCGCTTGGTGTACCCCCCCCCCCCCGACACCTGCGCTTGGTGTAACCCCCCGACACCTGCGCTTGGTGTACCCCCCCCCCCCCCGACACCTGCGCTTGGTGTACCCCCCCCCCCCCCCGACACCTGCGCTTGGTGTACCCCCCCCCCCCCGACACCTGCGCTTGGTGTACCCCCCCGACACCTGCGCTTGGTGTAACCCCCCCCCCCCCCCCTCCCCATCTCGTTCATTCCTCATAAGGCAAGGTCAGGCAGGCTAGAGAACCCTCCCAAGTGCGCGTTGCCGCGGCTCAGTTGGCAGCCCTGTTTAAAATATTCTCCATACGCTAAGAATATTACAAAATCTAGTTTTTTGTTTTGGTTTGGCTCCCCGTGGTGTAACGTTGTGCTCGTGATACGAGTGGCACAGATGTTTACAACAGAACAAACTGGCGTTTAGGAGTGCGTATATTGTGTTATGTAAATATCTCGTTGAGGCAGGTGGTGGGGCGGGAGAGTTGCCGGCGTGTGGGGTGGCGGCTTCTCCTGGTGGTCCTCTCGCTGTCTGTCTCTCTTTCTCATTCGTTCTCTCATTCGTTCGTTTAAACTTATACTAGGATCCATTATGGATATAACTGGTGGTCCCCGACCCGCTGCATGCTATAACACCTGTTACACTACACTGCTCTAATACCCAGCATAGGTAATAATACCTGGGTATTCTGGCAATACCCAACACATGGGTTCCAATCCTGCGAATCATGAGGGCTCCTGTGGCTCTGCTCTAAGACCTCTTGTCCTACATTAGCTCACCGAAGCCTGACCCTAGAAAGAACATTTATAGGTAGTGATAATTTTAATGTACCTGTATTTAGTAATAGTTAATATTATCCATTAGTTAATTCTGCTAGTACCAGTAACTATAGCACTAATAACAATGGTAACAGTACACGAACTAAAATTTCGTTAGTCGTGCCCATGGCGACCAGTGGTCCTCCAACACTGTAGTTACAAACCCAATAATAATACCACTGAGAACACTCGAATAACGCAGAAAACTTTGTTAAAACTCATTTGACATAACCTTACAGAAATAATATTTAGCGGACCAGCAAGAGGCGTCAAACCCCGTGCAGGAACACACGAATACTGACTCCTATAAGCAGGCTGACAGCTTTCCCTTCCCATAGCTCATGGTAAGCCACTAATTTCCCTGGAATGCGACCCGCCAATCGTTTAACAATCAGGTACCCATTCACTGCTGGGTAAACAGAGGCGTACAGTTAAGGATTGGTGCCTAGTCAATCATCCCCCGGCCAGGATACGGACCTGGAAGAAATCGCTTGAGAAGCGCGGGGCAGGTGTGTTACCACTGTGCCACAAGGACTCTCCAGCTACCTCACCCTCCTGACCTTTCACCCTGCTTCCTGGCAGAGCAGCAGGGAAGCAGGCTTCCTTTGTGGGTCGTGTTACCAGTGGTGTGAAGCCAATTTGGAATCCAAAGTAGAAGAACTGGAAGCCTACTATATGTAAATTGTAGGTAGACTAAGGTAATTATCAGGAGAAAGCGGTCTGGTTATACAGCATTTAAAAGGGATTTGCGGAATAGATTAGGAGATAATTAATAGGACGGAGGGAAGGTACGGTACCCAGCCACCTGGACCACCTAGACCACCTGGACCACCTGGACCATCTGGACCATCTGGGCATCATCCAGTTATCTTAACAAGCTTCATAGCCTCGGTTACACACGTTAGTTTTTCACATGTTTTTCTCAATTGGATCCCATTTTTAGCCAACTTTACTACGCGTCTGACTTGTAATTACACTGTTGATCACATCACGAGCAGTTAAAATTATCGTTTATAAAATAATCGCTTGGCATTGCCTTCAGAAAAAGGATTTTCGTTAATATTAAACCTCGATGATGCTAATAATACACACGACACACTTGCATAAACCACAAGTTATATGTAACCAAAGAACTCTTCCTCGTGAAGGATTCGAACCTTAGATAGCCAGGAGCATCAAACACTAACATAACCAGTACGGTAACCACTTGACCATGACAGACTGTTAAAAGGGTTGGAAGTGGGAAGACTTGTATCCAACTCCCAACAGCACCAGCCAAAGCAAGAGATCACCTGATCGTTTTCACCAAATCAAGTCACTATTGAGGAATGCTAAACGCGTTTTCGGCGCAATTCGCCTTCATCAGAGCAAAATAGAATGAAGAGGGAAACGTTGTTGTTGTTGTTTTTAGATTTAGCTACTTGGAATGAAATGTCCATGTAGCACGGGCTATGGTGAGCCCGTAATTAAGTTCGGAAATTTGCAATAACTTTGTTGCTCTGATATTTGGGTCAAAGTTTTAAATGTAGGTGGGGTTTCCTCCTTTTTCCCTGTTTCTTTTTCGCTTCAGTTTTAATCGTGTTTGAATAACATTATCTTGGTGACGGATGTAGGTGCAGAATGTTCACTACTGAGTCCCATTGTTTAACAGCTTTTCTAATCATTGTAGTGGCTGTGGAATGTGCATCTAATGCAGCTGCTGTCGTTGGATTAATGTTTAGTTTGATGCGCAGCGCTTCAGTAGCTTCACATTCCAGTAAGTAGTGGAATAGTGGCGCCTCTGCTTCTGTTCCACAGATATGACACTCTTTAACTCTTGGGTTTATTACCTCCCAGCAGCACTTGTAACCAAGTCTGAGTCTGTGTATGGCTACTGCAATGTCTGGATATCTTTTTGCCAGGCTTGAAAGAGTAGTACCCAGTGGCTTGTTCGTACCACATCCCAGTGGATCTTGCCTTCCGTTACTTTGGCTCTGTGGCGACTTTTGATAGTTGGGAGTATTTTCTTCTTGATTTTCTCCTTAATCTGTGAAAAACTTGGAGGTATTTGAACCTGTACAACAGGTAGAGCAGTGACAGTTTTTGCTAGTGAGTCTGTCTTTTCATTACCATCTATGCTAATGTGACTTGGTATCCAATTTAGGGTGACTGACAGCCCTAGATTATGGGCTTCTTTTCCTATATATTGGATTTCTGTGACGAGTTGTATATTATCTCTGTGTTGACTGGATAACAATGCCTGGAGCGAAGATTTAGAGTCTGTATGAATGATGACATCATGTAAATTATTCTCAATTGTATAGTTTATTGCCTCCTTCAGGGCATATAATTCTGTTTGCAATGTTGAGCACCCACTGTTCATGCTCCAGTAAGCTTCATGGTTGGTAGTGTAAACTGCTGCCCCACCAGAACCTTTCTTGATCAACTGATCCGTCTGTGAAGATGTGAGTCGTTGGTCTTGAGATTGTTTCCATTTGTTGTTCTATGACTGCTTTGGGCCTCTGCGGGGCACATGCTGATTTTTTAACTGGTAATCCTGCTTGATACCTGGTTGATGGTGCTCTGGGAGTTCTTCTACTCCCCAAGCCCAGCCCGAGGCCAGGCTCGACTTGTGAGAGCTTGGTCCACCAGGCTGTTGCTTGGAACGGCCCGCAGGCCCACATACCCACCACAGCCCGGCTGATCCGGAACTTCTCTTAGTGGCGCCTCCTTCAAGCCTTCAATGATTATCCTTCTCCTCACACTTATCCTCACTCGTCACAGAAATCCAACATATAGGAAAAGAAGCCCATAATCTAGGGCTGTCAGTCACCCTAAATTGGATACCAAGTCACATTAGCATAGATGGCAATGAAAAGACAGACTCACTAGCAAAAACTGTCACTGCTCTACCTGTTGTACAGGTTCAAATACCTCCAAGTTTTTCACAGATTAAGGAGAAAATCAAGAAGAAAATACTCTCAACTATCAAAAGTCGCCACAGAGGCAAAATAGCGGAAAGATCCACTGCGATATGGTACGAACAAGCCACTGGTTACTCCTCTTTCAAGCCTGGCAAAAAAGATATCCAGACATTGCAGTAGCCATACACAGACTCAGATTGAAGGCAATGAAGACAATGATAATCCTTCAATGGTTATCTTTAGACTCGATTCTTCCCATAGAGTAGGCGGCCGAAAGTGTTGATATGATCTATCTTCACCTTTGTTTTCATGGTCCATTTCAAGTCCATTTTCTCTAGAATCTTGACCAGATTATCCTTCCAAAGAGGGAAACGTGGTAGGCAGACCTTATACCCGCCAGGGTTGACGGGTATAAGGTCACCTGGCCACCAAGATAGGGGGATGAAACCTACGGGAGGGTGTTGAACAGCCGTGTACCTCTCGTGTTAAGACAGGTCTCTCTGTGCCTATGGCACCTCTGCTCCTCAATGGTTCTATTCTGCATTTCTTCTGTGTCTTTCGCTTCAGTATGTTGTTATTCCACTGCAAATTTGGGACCGGACCGTCCACGTTGTTGTTGTTTTAGATTCAGTTACTCTGTACAAAAAGTACCAAGTAGCACGGGCTATGGTGAGCCCGTAGGGGCCCTTAGTATCTTCCAGGTACATGTTGGAGTTATATACGCCCCAGAGTTGCCAGGCGTCGCTGGGGCGGGTCAGAAGGTACAGCCCCGCGTTAAGCTGTTGCTGTTTTAGATTCAGGTACACAGCCTACGGCGAGCCTTCGCATTATGCTCAGTTCTATACTCTGCAGGACATGAAACTCGACCTTATGTTATTATTAATCTTTGTATTCAGGTCATTGTTCACATTTTGTGAACGCAACGGAATAAAATTCTCTTGAACTGCAAACGCAAGTTGTGTTAAATATTAAGACCAATGAGAGTGAGGATTTCTACGTGGACCCATATGGCTCAAGGAACTGTCATAATGGAATTTTAAGAGGGTTGTAAGTGTTAATTTTATTTGATAAAAAAAAAACATAATCATAAAATGATTTGTATAAATAATCAATATGAACACTTCCAGGGTCGTAACTTTTGTCACCACTTTGTGCCAACTTTTGTGTTAGCATGTGAGAGAGGGAGCGGCGATCACCATACGTTTTCGTAAGTCTGGACGTACAGTCAAGTCACCAGTGATCTTGAGCCACTAATGCCAAACTGTGCACACCTAGCCAAGCGTGGCGAAACCATCCCAGACACTGAGACAATCACTGTCATTTTTGTGTGATCAGAGACACTCTTGACATAGCCGAGCCCTTTGTTAAGCCATAACGTGAACGTAGACGGACAATATGCTAGACATATAGCACAGTCTCCCCTGTACACCGAGGTAAACATGTACATCATCTCTCCTGAGCTCGGAGCACAGGAGAGATGATTTACATCAAGTGATACAGGTCTCACTTACTTTCGTAGTACGCAAGAGTGGCGAAACACAGCCTTGGGCGTGTTCCAGTGAGAGCAGGCTGCTGTAGCGAGCAGTGTACCAAGCATGGTAGCTTAGACAATATGCCGAGGCTATTGGCTTTAACCAGAATTGTTAAGAAATAACACTCAACCACTTTGGCTGCTTGGCACAACGATGATATTGCTTTTTGTGGGTCTTTCAATCCTTGACAGTCAGTCGAGGAGTCAACTCCTGGAACCGTATCCAGGTAAGGGGGAAGGAGCAAGAGGAGGAGGAACGAACAGGAAGCGATAGTTGGAACTGAGGAGGAGGAAAGACCGTAGGAAAAATCAATCACATTAATTGGCGGACAAGTGTAAATATAGATCCAGTTTTGTTCAGCATGGCTTGTACCTGCTGGGGGGGGGGGCCCTCCATGTGTAGCTGGGAGGCAGGGCTTGTGTAGAGGGTGTTGGTGTGGTCTCCCGGGGTCTCTACACCAGAGGCACTTCAACTCCAAGATGGTCGCTGCTGGCTCGGCCATAAGCACTTAAACATGCACAGGCACGAACGCAAGCATGCATGCAAGCCTACCCACGCACCATGGCTGCTGAAGGAGGGTGCACAAGTACTTTACCATCCATTACCTACAAAATTTTATGAAACGTCTGAGACGGGAAACCTCCAAGAAATCTAGAAAAAGGCAGATGTTGTCCCAGTTGTACAAAAATCTAATAGAAATGAGGCATTAAATTGCAGACTTGTCATTGAGAAGTATTCCGTGTAAAGTGGTGGAGAAAGTAATTGGGTCGAGAATGATGGAGCATCTGGAGAGGACTGACTAGTGACGAAAGATCTACATGGATTTAGAAAGTGCAAGTCGTGCCTGACGAAACTAACCGAGTTCTATGAGAGTTACTAAAATAAGATATAAGAAGGATGGGTAGATTGTATTGCTAGTGTGTCGGAAAGCATTTGACAGTGTTGCTCATGTAAGACTAGTGCACAAGACGGGGAGGCACAAGGTGCACAAGACGGGGAGGCACAAGGTGCACAAGACGGGGAGGCACAAGGTGCACAAGACGGGGAGGCAGGCTGGGAGTACTGGGTAAGGGAGTGCCCGGAGGACAAAAAGCAGAGTCAGTCAGAGAGGTTTCATGTTGGAGGAATGTAACAAGTTGGGTCTCACAAGGCTTCATCCTGGGACTGCTTCTGTTCTTAATTTATGTGAACGACCAACTCGAGGGAGTGAGCGAGCTTGTACATGCCAATGTTTTCAGATGCAAAACTGATGAGGAATGCAAAAAACGGAGGACGATTGCAGGAAGCTACAGGAGGACCTCGACAAACTCCAGGAGTGGTAAAATAAATAGTTGCGGGAATTCAATCCCAAGAAGTATAAGGTAATAAAGATGGGAAAGGGAGCGAGATTATCAAAACCCATTTACACCATAAAAGGAAGGCAGCTACGGGAATACGAGACAGAGATTTGGGAGTGAATATAGATAGATCCAACACTTACACCAGAAGCACGTATGAACGAGTTACCATCGGCAGTATATAGGATTCTGGCAAAATATAAGAACATTGTTTAGAAGCCTAAATCAAGACTCCTTCAAGGCAATCTGCACAACATTTGTTAGAGCAGTACTGGAATATGCAGCACCGGCATGGGAGCCACACCTTGTGAAGCAAAAAGTCAAATTTGAAAAGTACGAAGGTTCGCAACATGATTGGTACCAGAGCTAAAAGGGCTAAGCTACGAGAATAGGCGAACAAAACTAAATTTCACAACCCTAAGATGATAGGAGGAAGAGAGGGGATATGACCCCAACATCAGGGGGAACAGATCAGGTGGACAAGGATAGACTCTTCAGATTGAAAGAAAGCAGGACAGGAGGACACAGGTGGAAGTGGGAAATGCAAACGAGCCGAAGGAACGTAAGGAAATTCTCGTACCCAGTACGGCCGGTCAATAAGTGCAGTCCACCGAAAGAAGTTATGGAAGCCACCTCCGTCCACAACTCTAAGGCCAGATTCGACAAAGAATTTAAATGTCAAAATAGTTAAATTGTAAAAGCAACAGTTAAAAGGCTAGCGTGCGGGGGGTATACAGAAATAGACCTCACTCCACCATACATTACGGGCTATTCATGCCCGTGCCACCTCTTGGGTGGCTTAATCTTTATCAATCAATCAATCAGCTGTAGACATGTTGACCAGACCAGTGGACATTGTTGGGCAACTAGCACCCCAACACCTTCCGTCTCTCCCCTCCCACCCTTCACATATTTCCCCCTCCATTAGTCCCCACTCCCTCTCCCTCCTCCACTCTCACCTTCATTCTAGGCATGTTTTTACTGGTGAATATAAGCTGAAGGTCATCTTGATCCGTGAACAGTGTTGGAGGCTATTGTCCGCTTCCCGTTCCTTTCCTGTTGGCCTGACCTGCTGGTAGGGGAACCTGTCACCACTGTAACACTGTGTGTGTGTGTGTAATTACCTAAGTGTAGTTACAGGATGAGAGCTACGCTCGTGGTGTCCCGTCTTCCCAGCACTCTTTGTGTGTGTGTGTGTGTGTGTGTGTGTGTGTGTGTGTGTGTGTGTGTGTGTGTGTGTACTCACCTAATTGTGCTTGCGGGGGTTGAGCTCTGGCTCTTTGGTCCCGCCTCTCAACCGTCAATCAACTGATGTACAGATTCCTGAGCCTACTGGGCTCTATCATATCTACATATGAAACTGTGTATGGAGTCAGCCTCCACCACATCACTTCCTAGTGCATTCCATTTACTAACTACTCTGACACTGAAAAAGTTCTTTCTAATGTCTCTGTGGCTCATTTGGGTACTCAGCTTCCACCTGTGTCCCCTTGTGCGTGTGCCACCCGTGTTAAATAATTTATCCTTTTCAACTCTGTCAATTCCCCTGAGAATTTTGTATGTGGTGATCATGTCTCCTATAGCTCTTCTGTCGTCCAGCGACGTGAGGTGCAGTTCACGTAGTCTGTCCTCATAAATGATGCGTCTTAGTTCTGGGACTAACCTAGTGGCATACCTCTGAACTTTTTCCAGCTTCATCTTGTGCTTGACTAGATACGGGCTCCAGACTGGGGCTGCATACTCCAGGATTGGTCTTACATATGTGGTATACAAGGTTCTGTGGTTCCTTATAAAGGTTTCTGAAAGCAGTTCTGATGTTAGCCAGCCTCGCATAGGCCGCTGATGTTATTCTTTTGATTCAGGAGACAGGTTTGGCGTGATATCAACTCCCAGATCTTTCTCTTCGTCCGTTGCGTGAAGGACTTCATCTCCCATTCGGTATCCAGTGACTGGCCTAGTTCCTCCTCCTAGTTTCATTACCTTACATTTACTCTGGTTGAACTTTAGTAGCCATTTGTCAGACCATTCCTTCAGTTTGTCTAGGTGTGTGTGTGTGGTTGTTTTACTGCTGCTGCTTTTGATGGTATTGGTAATCCTGAGCCTGGGATTACTGAGTACAAGCTGCATGGGGCTTTAAATCCGCCATTGTAGGCTAAGTTTCAGTGGTCAATAAGTATCCCCCTACCACTCTCCCCATCATAGCTCCATCCACACCTCTCCCGCTACATAAACAGTAATAAACTCTATTATTATTAATATCATTATTGATAAATTGCAGTTTTGCCTAATGTGAGGAATGCAATTAGGTCTTATTGAGGATAATGCTGGTATTCACTGTCACACAGGAAACCAGGTATCAACAGATGATCATACACAAGACAATAGGTCTAAATAGTCTCCGTGGTGTAGTGGTAAGACACTCGCCTGGCGTTCGGCGAGCGCTTTGTCCTGGGTTCGTATCCTGGCCGGGGAGGATTTACTGGGCGCAAATCCTTAACTGTAGCCTCTGTTTAACTCAACAGTAAAATGGGTACTTGGTTGTTAAACGATTCTTCTTCGTATTCCAGGGACCTGCCGGAAACGCTACGGGCAGGATCTGCCCGAAACAACTCCTGTATATATAAAAAAAAAAAAAAATTGTAGGCTGAAACACATACAATTATATATATATATATATATATATATATATATATATATATGTCGTACCTAGTAGCCAGAACTCACTTCTCAGCCTACTATTCAAGGCCCGATTTGCCTAATAAGCCAAGTTTTCCTGAATTAATATATTTACTATAATTTTTTTCTTATGAAATGATAAAGCAACCCTTTTCTCTATGTATGAGGTCAATTTTTTTTTATTAGAGTTAAAATTAACGTAGATATATGACCGAACCTAACCAACCCTACCTAACCTAACCTAACCTATATTTATAGGAAAGGTTAGGTTAGGTAGCCAAAAAAAGCTAGGTTAGGTTAGGTTAGGTAGGTTAGGTAGACGAAAAAACATTAATTCATGAAAACTTGGCTTATTAGGCAAATCGGGCCTTGAATAGTAGGCTGAGAAGTGCGTTCTGGCTATTAGGTACGACATATATATATATATATATATATATATATATATATATATATATATATATATATATATATATATATGTCGTACCTAGTAGCCAGAACGCACTTCTCGGCCTACTATGCAAGGCCCGATTTGCCTAATAAGCCAATTTTTCCTGAATTAATATATTTTCTCTAATTTTTTTCTTATGAAATAATAAAGCTACCCATTTCATTATGTATGAGGTAAATTTTTTTTTATTGGAGTTAAAATTAACGTAGATATATGACCGAACCTAACCAACCCTACCTAACCTAACCTAACCTATCTTTATAGGTTAGGTTTGGTTAGGTAACCGAAAAAGTTAGGTTAGGTTAGGTTAGGTAGGTTAGGTAGTCAAAAAACAATTAATTCATGAAAACTTGGCTTATTAGGCAAATCGGGCCTTGCATAGTAGGCTGAGAAGTGCGTTCTGGCTACTAGGTACGACATATATATATATATATATATATATATATATATATATATATATATATATATATATATATATATATATATATATATATAAAATATAATATAATAATAATAATCATGGTTACAATCGACTAAACTAGACAGTATACATGTTTCAATTTACGAATATGTAAATTCAACTTGCTATTGTGCACTGCCACACAAGGGCCGGGCTGGGTTATTAGTGTTGCACCTTAAAAATAAATTAAATAAAATTGTTCTTCATTCTTTAAAATTGATAAACAAATTTAGGATAAATTGTTAGGATGTGGTAGAGTGCAGCGGTTTGACTCCCTGGGAAGGTCAGTCGTTGACAAGGGGGAGGCGGAGGGGGGGGGGGTGACCTTGATAAACATGAGAGGCTTCCTGTCCCTGACAACGATACAGAGAGAGAGAGAGAGAGAGGAAGTGCTTCACGGGACGAGGAGGAGGAGGAGACAAGAAATTCATGACAAGAATAGCAAGTGTATTCTGTAGCTGTAGACTAAAGGGTAAAGTGTGACAAGTTCTTCTACTCCCCAAGCCGGGCCGGGCTTGGGGAGCAGAACAACTCCCAGAACCCCATCAACCAGGTATCAAGCAGGTATCAAAAGGTACAGTGATAGCAAAAGATGTGTGAACAGATTAGTTAAGCAGAACAAAAAAAAGGAGTGAATGAGGAGCTGTGAAGAAAATGTAATGATATTTTTCAGAAAACACACTTTTTTCTGAAAAGAAATTTTGAATGTGCAAGGAGTCCGGTGAAAAAAGCTATGGGGCAGCCTTCGTGAGCCTATATTGCTGGTTTTGTAATTAATGATTGATTTTTGTATCAGTGGAACAATTATCAGGGTGTGTACAGCATCGTAAAGCGAACATAGTGAACATCAAATTAAAAATGTCTGAAAGTCTGGAGATACGTTGGTGAGTGTGGTGGGCTGGCGATGCCCAGCATACAATATATGTTCTCTCATACTCCCAGTATAAAAATGTTGAGATATTTAAGACAATCATTCATGTATATGATCAACTCTGGCAGATGTGCCACATCTCATATAGCAGTCATCATTGGCTTTACAAATTATAGGCCTAAGAGACGTTCCCTAAGGATGTCTTATTTACAACTGGCTTCATATTAATAAATGTGCTTCATTTGCAATTGTTAGTTACATGTTGACAAATTACTAATCAATAATAACGTAAAAAAAGTTAGTTCGAATTTTGAAAGTAATCTAGGTACAATTTGAGATGGCTCAGAGGGTCAATGTCCCCTGCAGCCCTGTCTCTCAAGCCTCCTGGTTGGTGGTCTGGTAAACCAGGCTGTTAGAGGCAGCTGCTCGCTGTCTGATGTATGAATCACAGCCCAGCTGATCCGGTATCATTTGGCAGTATAAATCAAGGTATCTTTTGAACACCATGAGGCGCCGATTTGTCTAAAAAAGCTATTTTATTATTCAGCAAATTCTTTTTGATTTGCTACCATGTATAAAGTCCAACCTCGTAACCTTAAACAGGTTAAACAGGTTCATACTTAAACAGGTCGGCCCCATGAACCCCACATAACCTGTCACTCTGGTATGTAGAAAAGTATATATTCGTGAACCATTAGGTTGCATTTGTAATGTGGTTACCATACGTACATAACGTGACACATCAGGTGAGAGGACAGGTTGATACTCCCACCATACGGCAGTGTTTGAGTCATGCTGGCCTTGTACCTTCTTATGATAATTACTTACAGCATACCTTGACTGTTGAGAAACTGTACCTTATTTTTCTCTTTGCTAAGCAAGTTATTTCGGTAGTTCAATGTTTACAAAAGGCAAGATCTACATTCGCAGGCAGTGCAAACCTAGCGGGCACTTTGTAGCTAGTCACAAGTTTGGGGGTAAATTTCGTAATGTTAAGTTAAAATTAGATGCGTTAATTACTAGATTTGTGCAAATTACTAGATTATATATTTTTGGGTGCTTGACTATTCATTCTATATTCAACTTAACCCTGATCTAGCACAAACCCCTGGCAGGCAAACCTAATTTAACTTTACCATCACAGCATAACGTAACCTCCACACA
>NC_091159.1:8500824-8530824 GCF_040958095.1 Procambarus clarkii | reverse complement strand
TAGTGGGACATGTTCCATTTTCTGCAAATATATAATTGCGAGAGAGCAGGAACCATTGTAGAATGTAATAAATAGCTTAATTGAGAAGACGTTGTACAACATGCACACGCAGCACAAGAAGTCCGAACATAAATGGATATTATCAAATTACCATTATTGTGTTAAAAGGGAAACTTGATACACAAAAGATTACCTTATCTATAAACTACCACCTAAGATACCTTAGGTGGTAGTTCCTATGAGGACTGCGAGCTGCATACAACACAAATCTGGTGTATCAAGTCCGTCAGAAAGCCCTTGGAACCGCTAAGTTTGGGTGCAGATGAACTTACTGCAGCTGACTAACAAACATTGTCACAGGTTGACACATTATAACCAATCTCCATAGCATTGTTGTTCTTGTTTTTAACCTCGTTGACATGTTCATATTTCAATTATTGTTCTTACAAGATCTAATATTTTTGTATTTTTTTTAAATTATATTAAATTAATAAGTTTCATTTAAGGAAGGTGTTCACTGTGTGCAGTGAGTATTTTGACTGTCGCGTTTTTTTTTTGTGTAAAGATCTGAGGGTGCCAGAGACGTGATCCAGCCCTCCTTGGATTGTTTAAAGATTTCTTAGTACAATCCATACAAACTCCTGTAAGACACGTTTTCTTATCATGACCAGATAAAGCAGTGATCTTGGGTCAATATAGGTCAGCTTGAGCCTCTAAGGGTATGACCATCACCAGTCAAACAAAATATAACTTAGTTTCATTCATTTATAGTTTGAAAACGCAGGTGTGTATGTAGGGCTGTCATGACGTCAATAACTCTTTGAACAATGCATTTAGGACAGCAAGGGCAAGTTTCAGTCCCATAATGAGTCCATGAGGTGACCTTGTGTATGGGGCCCATACGTCACCGGGCCAAGGGCGTTTCCCCCGACTTCCTATGATTGTGATAAGAGGAAGGTCATGGAAGTAGATAAGTTGGTGGAGGTGCATATAAACATCCAACCAACAGGTGGACCAGCCGACGCCAGTGAGAGCGGGCCGCCAGTGGTTGTGGTTGAAGCGCCACATGAGACCAGAGACGAGTGACGTACAACCTGGCCACCAGCCAGCGTGTTGTGCCGCGGTCTGCCAGGCTCTGCACCCAAAATTTGCCAGTGCTGGCTACTAAACACATGGATGGCCCTGTATGACTAACCATCCTGCGAGACGGGGACTTTTATTACCACTGCTGCCTTATTCACTCTTGTGTTGTTGATATCCTCAAAATGCTTCCAGAGTCTGCCAGTGCAGACTGCCTATCACATGCCTCTGTATGACTAACCATCCTGTGTGATGGGGATTTTATAGCATCACGTAGTTAGCTTTTTTGACACACTGTACTCCACTTCATATAGTCTAGGGTAGCTGCACAAATGCAGATGTACCTCATGTATTAATAAAAAAAAAAACGAGTCTCTGTGGGATGGCTGTGGAGGTCCACAAAGCCACAGTCATGGTTGACGTCTCCAGCAGCAGCCGCATGATTTGACAAGCGTCAATTTAAAAGTTGTTTTGTTTTAATACAACTGTGATTCGTTAAAATTGGCGGTGCATTACGTGTGAGGATACGGCGTAGCTGGGTCAGTGCTGAAGCGCTAAATATCTCACGTTTTAATTTATAATTGTTATAATGACATCAGTAATGATTATTCTAATAAATGGTATTAACAAAACCAAACGTGACATTTACTCATGATGTAAATATATCATACTTTAAACCTTTAAAGCTTTTGTGGGTCTTTATATCATGTAACGATGTGATTAATTGGTGTTATTTGTACTGGAGGCAGGTCAATGTTTGTGAGCCCCCTCGCCCACCCTGGGGGAGGCGCCCCTCACCCATCCAGGGGGAGGCGCCCCCTCGCCCACCCTGGGGGAGGCGCCCCCTCGCCCACCCTGGGGGAGGCGCCCCTCACCCATCCAGGGGGAGGCGCCCCTCACCCATCCAGGGGGAGGCGCCCCCTCGCCC
Organism: Procambarus clarkii; assembly: GCF_040958095.1. Taxonomy (NCBI): domain Eukaryota; kingdom Metazoa; phylum Arthropoda; class Malacostraca; order Decapoda; family Cambaridae; genus Procambarus; species Procambarus clarkii. Next base: position 8,528,816 of record NC_091159.1, on the reverse strand, counting down.
ACCCTGGGGGAGGCGCCCCTCACCCATCCAAGGGGAGGCGCCCCCTCGCCCACCCTGGGGGAGGCGCCCCTTCGCCCACCCTGGGGGAGGCGCCCCTCACCCATCCAGGGGGAGGGCGGGTGTACACAGGAGTAGGGAGGGGAACTATACTGAATATATTAATACATTTACAGTTTGTAAATCAACAAAATATATGTAGAAATGACAATAGTTGACAAGAAACGCTTAAAAAGGGGTACCCTGGCCCTCCCCCCCCCTCCCATCTCTCTCCTTACCCCCCCCCCTTCTCTCTCCCCCAATATTCCCCTCACCACCTTCCCTACCATTCATCCCTGTAACAATGTTCACTAAATACCTTCCTCAATTAAGGTTCATCTAGCATATTAAATGTTAGGTCTCTTAGGCATTAGAGAAACTTTTAATATGTTAGGTGAATCTTAGTGAAGATAGAATGATTATAGAATGATTATTATTATTTAGCGAGATCAGACCCCAGGTGAAATTTGTCATTTAATGTAGAGGAGGATTAGTAGGAAGCCTAATGACTCCCGTAATGTGTGTTGGCCGTAACCCATAATGTTCTCCCTGTAAAGGTTATCTTGAGATGATTTCGGGGCTTTAGTGTCCCCGCGGCCCGGTCCTCGACCAGGCCTCCACCCCCAGGAAGCAGCCCGTGACAGCTGACTAACACCCAGGTACCTATTTTACTGCTAGGTAACAGGGGCATAGGTTGAAAGAAACTCTGCCCATTGTTTCTCGCCGGCGCCTGGGATCGAACCCAGGACCACAGGATCACAAGTCCAGCGTGCTGTCCGCTCGGCCGACCGGCTCTGGTAAAGGTTCCAGACACTGGACAAAAGTGGCCGTTTTAGATTTTCTTTCCTAGTTTTGGAATATTTTTCTTTGACGTTTTGAACAGACATTCTCATATATAGATATATCTATACGTGTATCTTACCGGGAATTAAAGTGAATTAATAATTGATGATGGTATGGCTTGTATGGGTGTAATGTTTGCCTTAGAAGATACAGAGAGAACTTGGAATTTATTCACTCCTACGTTAACTGTGCCTGGAGGAAGCCTGTTACCGCCTCCTGCCTTCACCTTAATTAGGGTCCAACACCTACTTAGGGGCTGGCGTGCTCTCCCCTGACCCTTCACCTTCGGGTTTCTCTTCTTCCCTTCCCCCTCGTATTTCTTCTCCCCCTCCCCCCCCCATTAGCGTCTTGCTCCTTCCCAACTCTTTGTTTCTATCTCCCGGATTTGTGTGTGTGTCCGCGCACGGGTGGATACAGGAGCAGGCGATTTGCGACTCCTGTTACCAGGCTGAGAGCTTTCCCTTCCCATTGGTCATGGTATACCTTGCCCTGTTATTTATCCTGTCTCTCCTTATCTTATTAACTTGCCTCCCTTCACCTCCGCCCTTAGGTTCTCAACACTTCCCATCCTCCCTTACCACTCCACTCACTCTAGGTCACACTGCCCCCCCTAGGTCACACTGCCCCCCCTAGGTCACACTGCCCCCCCTAGGTCACACTGCCCCCCCTAGGTCACACTGCCCCCCCCTAGGTCACACTGCCCCCCTAGGTCACACTGCCCCCCCTAGGTCACACTGCCCCCCCTAGGTCACACTGCCCCCCTAGGTCACACTGCCCCCCTAGGTCACACTGCCCCCCCCCTAGGTCACACTGCCCCCCTAGGTCACACTGTCCCCCCTAGGTCACACTGCCCCCCTAGGTCACACTGCCCCCCCTAGGTCACACTGCCCCCCCTAGGTCACACTGCCCCCCTAGGTCACACTGCCCCCCTAGGTCACACTGCCCCCCCCTAGGTCACACTGCCCCCCCTAGGTCACACTGTCCCCCCTAGGTCACACTGCCCCCCTAGGTCACACTGCCCCCCCTAGGTCACACTGCCCCCCCCTAGGTCACACTGCCCCTCTAGGTCACACTCCCCCTAGGTCACACTGTCCCCCTAGGTCACACTGCCCCCCTAGGTCACACTGCCCTCCCTAGGACACACTGCCCCCCCTAGGTCACACTCCCCCCTAGGTCACACTGCCCCCCTAGGTCACACTGCTCCCCTAGGTCACACTGCGCCCCCCCCCAGGTCACACTCCCCCTAGGTCACACTGCCCCCCTAGGTCACACTGCGCCCCCCCCTAGGTCACACTCCCCCCTAGGTCACACTGTCCCCCTAGGTCACACTGTCCCCCTAGGTCACACTGCCCCCTAGGTCACACTCCCCCCTAGGTCACACTGCCCCCCTAGGTCACACTGCCCCCCCTAGGTCACACTGCCCCCACCTAGGTCACACTGCCCCCCCCTAGGTCACACTGCCCCCTAGGTCACACTGCCCCCCCCTAGGTCACACTGCCCCCCCCTAGGTCACACTGCCCCCCCTAGGTCACACTGTCCCCCCTAGGTCACACTGCCCCCCTAGGTCACACTGCCCCCCTAGGTCACACTGCCCCCCTAGGTCACACTGCCCCCCTAGGTCACACTGCCCCCCTAGGTCACACTGCCCCACTAGGTCACACTGCCCCCCTAGGTCACACTGCCCCCCTAGGTCACACTGCCCCCCTAGGTCACACTGCCCCCCCCTAGGTCACACTGCCCCCCTAGGTCACACTGTCCCCTCTAGGTCACACTGCCCCCCTAGGTCACACTGCCCCCCCTAGGTCACACTGCCCCCCCTAGGTCACACTGCCCCCCTAGGTCACACTCCCCCTAGGTCACACTGTCCCCCTAGGTCACACTGCCCCCCTAGGTCACACTGCCCTCCCTAGGACACACTGCCCCCCCCTAGGTCACACTCCCCCCTAGGTCACACTGCCCCCCCTAGGTCACACTGCTCCCCTAGGTCACACTGCGCCCCCCCCAGGTCACACTCCCCCTAGGTCACACTGCCCCCCTAGGTCACACTCCCCCCTAGGTCACACTCCCCCCTAGGTCACACTGTCCCCCTAGGTCACACTGCCCCCTAGGTCACACTCCCCCCTAGGTCACACTGCCCCCCTAGGTCACACTGTCCCCCTAGGTCACACTCCCCCCTAGGTCACACTGCCCCCCTAGGTCACACTGCCCCCCTAGGTCACACTGCGCCCCCCCCCCCCCTAGGTCACACTGTCCCCCTAGGTCACACTCCCCCCTAGGTCACACTGCCCCCCTAGGTCACACTGCCCCCCTAGGTCACACTCCCCCCTAGGTCACACTGTCCCCCTAGGTCACACTGTCCCCCTAGGTCACACTGCCCCCTAGGTCACACTGCCCCCCTAGGTCACACTGCCCCCCTAGGTCACACTGCCCCCCTAGGTCACCCTGCCCCCCCTAGGTCACACTGCCCCCTAGGTCACACTGTCCCCCTAGGTCACACTGCCCCCTAGGTCACACTGTCCCCCTAGGTCACACTCCCCCCTAGGTCACACTGCCCCCTAGGTCACACTGCGCCCCCCCCTAGGTCACACTCCCCCTAGGTCACACTGTCCCCCTAGGTCACACTCCCCCTAGGTCACACTGTCCCCCCTAGGTCACACTGTCCCCCTAGGTCACACTGCCCCCTAGGTCAAACTGCCCCCCTAGGTCACACTGCCCCCCCCCCCTAGGTCACACTGCCCCCCCTAGGTCACACTGCCCCCCTAGGTCACACTGCCCCCCCCTAGGTCACACTGCCCCCCTAGGTCACACTGCCCCCCTAGGTCACACTGCCCCCCCTAGGTCACACTGCCCCCCTAGGTCACACTGCCCTCCCCCTAGGTCACACTGCCCCTCTAGGTCACACTGCCCCCCTAGGTCACACTGCCCCCCCTAGGTCACACTGCCCCCCCTAGGTCACACTGCCCCCCCCTAGGTCACACTGCCCCCCCCTAGGTCACACTGCCCCCCTAGGTCACACTGCCCTCCCCCTAGGTCACACTGCCCCCCTAGGTCACATTGCCCCCCCTAGGTCACACTGCCCCCCTAGGTCACACTGCCCCCCTAGGTCACACTGTCCCCCTAGGTCACACTGCCCCCCTAGGTCACACTGCCCCCCCCTAGGTCACACTGCCCCCCTAGGTCACACTGCCCCCCTAGGTCACACTGTCCCCCTAGGTCACACTGCCCCCCTAGGTCACACTGCCCCCCCTAGGTCACACTGCCCCCCCTAGGTCACACTGCCCCCCCCTAGGTCACACTGCCCCCCCCCCTAGGTCACACTGCCCCCCCCTAGGTCACACTGCCCCCCCCTAGGTCACACTGCCCCCCTAGGTCACACTGCCCCCCTAGGTCACACTGCCCCCTAGGTCACACTGCCCCCCTAGGTCACACTGCCCCCCCTAGGTCACACTGCCCCCCTAGGTCACACTGCCCCCACTAGGCTATACAGGGCCACACTTCTCTCTCCTCCCCTCAGCTGGTGAGACATATCGTAAGGCTTCTTGAGGCAAGTTGTTCTTTATAATAATACATTACATTTAGACGTTAACATTCCCAACCGAGACATGATGTACTGGCCTCTCGAACAGTACGTCGCATTTTGATATATAAATCCACTAAGGCAAAACAAAAAAAACTGATATACAGTACTGTACTACATATCGCAGCGGCTCGCAAAATTGACGTGGTGTCCCGTTTTCTATTCTCGGGTCCATGGTTAGGTCAGGCCCGGGTAATTTAGTACACCAGTTTAATGACGTTGTGAACGCTCGAGAGAACTGGCTGCGCATTCACCACTCACATTTGTTATCGCAGCATTCATGGAGCTGTACCTGTACACGTGAACCATTTGTTAAATAATACTTTAAGTAATAATTGTAATTACGAAGCAATAAGATGCTTATCTTAACATACTAAGAAGGTTAGGTAAGGTCGGTGTTTTCTATGAAGCTTTTCAAGGTAAACTAAAATATTCACAATAAATTATTAATCCTCTTCTGATGCCCAGTAAATCTTAAATTTCTAATAATTATTGCCAAAAGGAATAATATCTATAAATATAATTGTCAAAAGTTTAATGCAATATTGCTGTTGCTATTTGTTTTGGAGAGGTAAAACGAATATGGGATTATAACTGTCTCCAAGTTTCGTTGTCAGAGTTGTGTAACCTGAAGGAGTTCAAAAAAGGTATATTGACACACTATAAAATACATTCCAAAAGTATAGAGTTGCTTTGGCAATTTCTCCCCTCCGCGGTAGTGGTGTATTGATGTTACAGCGACGTACACACACTCTTGCGTCTAGATCAAGTTCAAGTATGTTTATTGAGATAAAGAAATACATCTCAAAGGGATAGAGTAACTTAGGCTATTTCTACCCCCCTCAATTGCGTCTAGAGTTGGCCAACAGTGTGTGTGTGTGTGTGTGTGTGTGTGTGTGTGTGTGTGTGTGTGTGTGTGTTTACTAGTTGTGTTTTTGCGGGGGTTGAGCTTTGCTCTTTCGGCCCGCCTCTCAACTGTCAATCAACTGTTTACTAACTAACTACTAACTTACTAACTACTTTTTTTTTTTTCTCCCCCACACACCACACACACACACACACACACACACACACACCCCAGGAAGCAGCCCGTGGCAGCTGACTAACTCCCAGGTACCTATTTACTGCTAGGTAACAGGGGCACTTAGGGTGAAAGAAACTTTGCCCATTTGTTTCTGCCTCGTGCGGGAATCGAACCCGCGCCACAGAATTACGAGTCCTGCGCGCTATCCACCAAGCTACGAGGTCCCTACCCCTGTGTGTGTGTGTGTGTGTGTGTGTGTGTGTGTGTGTGTGTGTGTGTGTGTGTGTGTGAGTGTGAGCGATGGTCGTTCACAAAACGTTCCGCCCGAGCGCTCGGACCTCGCGGTCTCTTCTCAAAACAAAACTCGAAACCCGTGTTTACAAATTGGAGAAGTTTCGATTCAGGAAAGCAGCCCCGCCCTCAGCAACACAGACCAAATACTCATTATTGCAGCACCGGTACTACCCCCTCCCTCTCCCCTGTTTATGAATGAAACGACCCGTCCTCGGGTCGTTCAAGCGGCGTTCATCAAGCTCAGGTTAGACACATGAACGAGTTTGGGAGGGAATATATGAGAGGTGTGTCGTCTGGGCCAGTGTAGGCACGCTATGGTTTCCGTGACTATGATGTTGTCTTTGTTTTGATTGAGAAAGAGGGTCTATTTCCGGGTGGTTAAACGTTGTGTTGCGGCAGGATCCGTGCCCGAGCGTTGTGTTGCGTCAGGATCCGTGCCCGAGCGTTGTGTTGCGTCAGGATCCGTGCCCGAGCGTTGTGTTGCGTCAGGATCCGTGCCCGAGCGTTGTGTTGCGTCAGGATCCGTGCCCGAGCGTTGTGTTGCGTCAGGATCCGTGCCCGAGCGTTGTGTTGCGTCAGGATCCGTGCCCGAGCGTTGTGTTGCGTCAGGATCCGTGCCCGAGCGTTGTGTTGCGTCAGGATCCGTGCCCGAGCGTTGTGTTGCGTCAGGATCCGTGCCCGAGCGTTGTGTTGCGTCAGGATCCGTGCCCAAGCGTTGTGTTGCGTCAGGATCCGTGCCCGAGCGTTGTGTTGCGTCAGGATCCGTGCCCGAGCGTTGTGTTGCGTCAGGATCCGTGCCCGAGCGTTGTGTTGCGTCAGGATCTAGCGCCAAGTGTTCAGATGTAATGGTTAGTCAGAAGCAGTAGCGCTCTCTCTCTCTGTCTCTCTCTCTGTCTCTCTCTCTGTCTTTCTCTCTCTCTGTCTCTCTCTCTCTCTCTCTCTGTCTCTCTCTCTCTGTCTCTGTCTCTGTCTCTCTCTCTCTCTCTCTCTCTCTCTCTCTCTCTCTCTCTCTCTCTGTCTCTGTCTGTCTCTGTCTCTCTCTCTCTCTCTCTCTCTCTCTCTCTCTCTCTCTCTGTCTCTCCCCCTCCCTCTCCCCCCCCCATCAGATTGAGATACAGTAAATGAACTAGGATTGAGGAAGGGGGGGGGGGAGGGCAGATACAAAAATTTCGCTGGCTAATAACAAAAATGCTCGATTAACACTTTATCGGAGTATATTTTCCCCAAGAAACGCCCACGTTCCGCTATACTCTGGCCCGCCCAATTTTCATCACGTGTGTGTGTAGTCAAAACCCATCATCATCGCCTCAAACGGGGTGAGAAGCGCACGATGAATGCACACGACATTTGAGCAGAGCAGTTGCAGAACTCTCCGTCACAGTAACAACGCCCTCGGGGCTCTCCGTTAGTCACAAGCGAAGCACAAACAAAAAATGACTCGGAAGTTTAAAAGAAGCGAAGAATGAGTTGACGGAGTGGCAGAATCTGTGTTGTTTGTTGATGTGCAACAGGAACAACAGCGCTCGTTGCAGTAACCCCAGCGACACCAGTTTGATCACAGACGCATGAACAGTTAGGAAGAGGGTTGTGGTGAAGGGGAGCAATAACTGGAACAGGGAAGGGCAAAGAAACGAGGATGAGGCGAGAGCCAGAGCGTTACTGACAGCAGGTGGTCTGGGTGACACTTTACGGTGTGTGGTCGGTCCCGCCCCGCCCCAGCCTCAAGTGGGCGGGCCTGGAGGTGTACGGGTAAATGCTGGGGTGTGACCGGGGTCGTAAAAGCACTGGGGAGAATCAGAAAATCAACTGGAGCACCGCAGAAATTAGAACCCTCGAATCCGGAACCCTCCAAGGTAACAAGGTACAACCCGTCCTCGACTGAAGTCCATTACATTCAGCGGTCGACCCCACAGACGCATTCATAAATTTTAACATGCTGTTCATTCAAAACGGGAATTTTCTCAAGTATAAATTAATATTATAGTATATTGGCATATTGTGCATATATAGGCATAGGTTAGGTTAGGTGTTTAGGTTCTGTTGGCGATTATTTGTATTTGTAGTACGTGGGTGAAGCATTTATAGCGTTGTGATTCGAACAAAATTCGTCAGTGAAGCACTTGTTCCGGATATGTTCGAACGTCAGCAGTTGTGAGTCGTGTGTAAACCGCTTTTCATTCATAAACAGGGGGTTTGGCGGGCACATAGAATCACTTTTGGATCTTTGTTTGGAGGATGGGCTGCAAGGTAACCTTTACCCAGATCGAGAGTTCGAATTCTCAACCTTTACCCAGATCGAGGATTCGAATCCTCGTTTCGTTAGTTCGTTCGTTCGGTTCGTTCCCAATATTCCAGCCCGTCCTCCAAACAAAGATCCAAAAGTGATTCCATGCAATCGCCAAACCCCCTGTTTATGAATGAAAAGCGGTTTACACACGACTCACAACTGCTGACGTTCGAACATATCCGGAACAAGTGCTTCACTGACGAATTTTGTTCGAACCACAACGCTATAAATGCTTCACCCACGTACTACAAATACAAATAATCGCCAACAGAACCTAAACACCTAACCTAACCTATGCCTATATATGCACAATATGCCAATATACTATAATATTAATTTATACTTAAGAAAATTCCCGTTTTGAATGAACAGCATATTATAATTTATGAATGCGTCTGTGGGGTCGACCGCTGGATGTAATGGACTTGAGTCGAGGACGGGTTGAATATTCTCAAGCAGCAAACCTTCAGCCCGTCCTCCAAACAAAGACCCAAAAGTGATTCCATCCACCCGCCAAACCCCCTGTTTATGAATGATAAACGGATTACACACGACTCACAACTGATGACGGCCGAACACTTCCGGAACAAGTGCTTCACTGACGAATTTTATTCGAACCACAACGCTGTAAATGTACTACACGTACGTACTACAACCCACGTACTACAAATAATCGCCAACAGAACCTAAACACCTAACCTATGCCTATATATACACAATATGCTAATATATTATAATATTAATTTATATTTGAGAAAATTCCCGTTTTGAATGAACAGCATGTTCAAATTTATGAAGCCGTCTGTGAGGTCGACGGCTGCATGGAATGGACTTGAGTCGAGGCGTAAGGTGCACGGCTTGGGAGTAACCAGGTCGTGGGTTCGAATACCTGCATTGCTCTAATTGATTTCCCGTCAATATATCACATTAATGAGATTTCAAGGAGGGCACGTCCAGGTCGCTACCCAGGACTCCTGGTTGGTGGCGTGGTCAACCAGGTTGTTGGATGCTGCTGCTCACAGCCAAGTTGATCGGGTCTCCTTCGAAGGTGTTTGTCGAGTTCTCTCGTGAACACTGTGAGAGGCCGGCCAGTTATGCTGCTTACGTGTAGCGGGAGTATGGTGACAAAAGTCTTGGGCCTTGATGTTGGTAGTTCTCCCTCAGAGTACCTGTTGCACCTCTGCTCTTCAACGGGGGTATTCTGCATATCCTGCCATGCCTTCTGGTCTCATGTGATGTTATTTCTGTGTTCAGATTTGGAACCAGTCCCTCTTAATATTTTCCGGGTGTAAATTATGCATCTTTGCTGCCCGCGCTCTAGAGAATAGATATAAATATTTTATTCAGTCCTAATAATTTAGATGTTTTATTGACGGGATTCTAGTGGTAAAGAATCTTTGCACGCTCTCCAAGTCACCAACTTCTCCAGGTTTGAATTGTTATTGTGCAACAATAAACCACCACTGAGAGCACCAGTGTGTTGACAACTATCCCCTTGCCCCTGAGACACACACGCACATGAACGCACGCGCACGCACGCGCGCGCGCGATTAGGGGCCCGGTGGCTGATCGAACAGCACGCTGGACGCGTGATCCTGTGGCCCCGGGTTCGATTCCAGGCGCCGGCGAGAAACAATGGGCAGAGTTTCTTTCACCCTGATGCCCCAGTTACCTAGCAGTAAATAGGTATCTGGTAGTTAGTCAGCTGTCACGGGCTGCTTGCTGGGGGTGTGTGTGGTGTGGGGAAAAAATAGTAGTAACAGTTGATTGACAGTTGAGAAGCGGGCCGAAAGAGCAGAGCTCAACCTCTGGAAGCACAACTAGGTGAATACAACTAGGTGAATACACTCATTCACTCGATAAACGCACTTGCCTCCCAACACGTTTCCATAAGAGCATACCACACCAACCCTACAATTATGTTGTATGCTGGGATTGTACGAGTATATATGCCAGCGTTCAGATTCATACACCATATTCACGAGCTGTTATAACATGGTGCTCATGCACATGTTGGGAAATATACGTTTGGTATCAAATGTATGTTTTGAGCGGTAGTTTGTATGTACAGAGGATACCTTTTCCGATTCCTCAAGATTAATTTGTGAGTTGAATATTAACGCTGGCGTTTACGTTCTCAGAGACACAGTCGAGGCTGTGGCATGTGTACTGATGAGCAACGCTGGGGAGTCTGAATGATAAAGCTTTGTGTTCCTTAGCTGTATGTGTTCGTTGGCTGTATGTGTTCGTTGGCTGTATGTGTTCGTTGGCTGTATGTGTTCCTTAGCTGTATGTGTTCGTTGGCTGTATGTGTTCGTTGGCTGTATGTGTTCGTTGGCTGTATGTGTTCGTTGGCTCCATGTGTTCGTTGGCTCCATGTGTTCGTTGGCTCCATGTGTTCCTTAGCTGTATGTGTTCGTTGGCTGTATGTGTTCGTTTGCTGTATGTGTTCCTTAGCTGTATGTGTTCGTTGGCTGTATGTGTTCCTTAGCTGTATGTGTTCGTTGGCTGTATGTGTTCCTTAGCTGTATGTGTTCGTTGGCTGTATGTGTTCCTTAGCTGTATGTGTTCGTTGGCTGTATGTGTTCGTTTGCTGTATGTGTTCCTTAGCTGTATGTGTTCGTTGGCTGTATGTGTTCCTTAGCTGTATGTGTTCGTTGGCTGTATGTGTTCGTTGGCTGTATGTGTTCCTTAGCTGTATGTGTTCGTTGGCTGTATGTGTTCGTTGGCTGTATGTGTTCCTTAGCTGTATGTGTTCGTTGGCTGTATGTGTTCCTTAGCTGTATGTGTTCGTTGGCTGTATGTGTTCCTTAGCTGTATGTGTTCGTTGGCTGTATGTGTTCGTTTGCTGTATGTGTTCCTTAGCTGTATGTGTTCGTTGGCTGTATGTGTTCCTTAGCTGTATGTGTTCGTTGGCTGTATGTGTTCGTTGGCTGTATGTGTTCGTTGGCTGTATGTGTTCCTTAGCTGTATGTGTTCGTTGGCTGTATGTGTTCGTTGGCTGTATGTGTTCCTTAGCTGTATGTGTTCCTTAGCTGTATGTGTTCGTTGGCTGTATGTGTTCCTTAGCTGTATGTGTTCGTTGGCTGTATGTGTTCGTTGGCTGTATGTGTTCGTTGGCTGTATGTGTTCGTTGGCTGTATGTGTTCGTTGGCTGTATGTGTTCGTTGGCTGTTTGTGTTCGTTGGCTGTATGTGTTCGTTGGCTGTATGTGTTCGTTGGCTGTATGTGTTTGTTGGCTGTATGTGTTCGTTGGCTGTATGTGTTCGTTGGCTGTTTGTGTTCGTTGGCTGTATGTGTTCGTTGGCTGTATGTGTTCGTTGGCTGTATGTGTTCGTTGGCTGTATGTGTTCGTTGGCTGTATGTGTTCGTTAGCGTACGGCTAAAAGTGTCGTTCACTGTGTGTAAATGTTTCCCCGCTATTCGCGTGCTGCAGAATAATGTAAATAGTTCTGACCGGATGCGAATTCGTATCTAACAAAACTTTGAGATATTAACGCCATCTGTTGGCGTTGGGGGGAACTTTAAAGTCTCGAGGGTTATAAATTTACAAACGTTGATTCGGGGGAAAAACACCTGTAGTTTTGAGCTAAAGGGAAGAGGTTAGGTCGCCTTTCTCTTTAAAAGTTGGGAATTACAAGCTTGGGAAATGGCAGATGGTTTCCAACTTTCACCCTCGTTACCTTGTGGTTAACTTGTGGTTACCGTGTGATGGTTTCGGGGCTTAGCGTTCCCGCGGCCCGGTCAATGCCCAGGCCTGCTGGTTGCTGGACTGGTCAACCAGGCTGTTGGACGCGGCTGCTCGCAGCCTGACCCTCAGACAAAAACACAAAGTAACGTGAAGAAAAAGCTCCGATTCCAGATGGTTTTTGAGCGACACTTCGCAAGAGAACCATAAACCTGTAGTCTAACCTGGTCTGTAGGGGCCAGGTTAGGGGCCTGACAGCTGAGTGGACAGCGCTTCGGATTCGTAGTCCTGAGGTTCCGGGTTACATCTCAGGTGGAGGCGGAAAGAAATGGGCAGTTTCTTTCACTCTGATGCTCATGTTACTTAGCAGTAAATAGGTACCTGGGAGTTAGACAGCTGTTACAGGCTTAATACCTGCTTGATGGGGTTCTGGGAGTTCTTCTACTCCCTAAGCCCGACCCGAGGCCAGTCTTGACTTGTGAGAGTTTGGTCCACCAGGAGTTTGGTCCACCAGGAGTTTGGTCCACCAGGAGTTTGGTCCACCAGGAGTTTGGTCCACCAGGAGTTTGGTCCACCAGGAGTTTGGTCCACCAGGAGTTTGGTCCACCAGGAGTTTGGTCCACCAGGAGTTTGGTCCACCAGGAGTTTGGTCCACCAGGAGTTTGGTCCACCAGGAGTTTGGTCCACCAGGAGTTTGGTCCACCAGGAGTTTGGTCCACCAGGAGTTTGGTCCACCAGGAGTTTGGTCCACCAGGAGTTTGGTCCACCAGGAGTTTGGTCCACCAGGAGTTTGGTCCACCAGGAGTTTAGTCCACCAGGAGTTTAGTCCACCAGAAGTTTGGTCCACCAGGAGTTTGGTCCACCAGGAGTTTGGTCCACCAGGAGTTTGGTCCACCAGGAGTTTGGTCCACCAGGAGTTTGGTCCACCAGGAGTTTGGTCCACCAGGAGTTTGGTCCACCAGGAGTTTGGTCCACCAGGAGTTTGGTCCACCAGGAGTTTGGTCCACCAGGAGTTTGGTCCACCAGGAGTTTGGTCCACCAGGAGTTTGGTCCACCAGGAGTTTGGTCCACCAGGAGTTTGGTCCACCAGGAGTTTAGTCCACCAGAAGTTTAGTCCACCAGGAGTTTGGTCCACCAGGAGTTTGGTCCACCAGGAGTTTGGTCCACCAGGAGTTTGGTCCACCAGGAGTTTGGTCCACCAGGAGTTTGGTCCACCAGGAGTTTGGTCCACCAGGAGTTTGGTCCACCAGGAGTTTGGTCCACCAGGAGTTTGGTCCACCAGGAGTTTGGTCCACCAGGAGTTTGGTCCACCAGGAGTTTAGTCCACCAGGAGTTTGGTCCACCAGGAGTTTAGTCCACCAGGAGTTTGGTCCACCAGGAGTTTAGTCCACCAGGAGTTTGGTCCACCAGGAGTTTAGTCCACCAGGAGTTTGGTCCACCAGGAGTTTAGTCCACCAGGCTGTTGCTTGGAGCGGCCCGCAGACCCACGTATCCACCACTGCCCGGTTGGCCGGCACTTCTTGAAGAAAACTATCTAGTTTTCTCTTGAAGATGTCCACGGTTGTTCCGGCAATATTTCTGATGCTCGCTGGGAGGACGTTGAACAACCGCGGACCTCTGATGTTTATACAGTGTTCTCTGATTGTGCCTATGGCACCCCTGCTCTTCACTGGTTCTTTTCTAAGACCAGGGCTTCTTCCTGGGGATGTGTAACAAAAAGGAGGCCTGGTCGAGGACCGGGCCGCGGGGACGTTAAGCCCCGAAATCATCTCAAGATAACCTAGCTAACCTAGCACCATTGTGCTGGAGCACTTTCTGCTCTAGGCTAGGCTATGCTATATACAGAGAACATATACGACATACACAAATACGATAAAGCACCTAAACAATTGGGATCGTCTCAAAGCTCTTCAAATGTAAACTTTAGAAAGGAGACAAGAGAATGAAATAATATACACATGGAAAATACTGGAGGGCCAGGTCCCAAATCTACACAGCAAAATAACAACGTACTGGAGTGAACGATATGGAAGAAAATGCAGAATAGAACCAGTGAAGAGCAGGGGTGCCATAGGCATAATCAGAGAACACTGTATAAACATCAGAGGTCCGCGGTTGTTCAACGTCCTCCCAGCGAGCATAAGAAATATTGCCGGAACAACCATGAACGTGTTGAAGATAAAACTGGATAGTTTCCTTTAAGATTTTCTGGATCAACCGGGCTATAGTGGATAGGCGGGGCCTGCGGGCCGCTCCAAGCAACATCCTGGTGGATCAAGCTCTCACACGTCAAGCCTGGGTCGGGCTTGGGGGAGTAGAACTCTCAAGACCCCATCAAGTTAAGGTAAGGTGGTCTCATGTAGCACATGTCGACCGAGGTTGCTTGATATATTCGCCCTATATCACATTTTGGCCCAAGAGTTATCTGATCTCGTCTGGCCATTGCGTTTCCTCCTGATCATTTTCATTACGTAACATAGCGAGCTGCTTTATGGGCGCTTTATAATCATAGGCACCTGTAACACTGCCGAGAAAAAGAATTTACAAGATGTCATCAAAAACCAGTCGAGAGGTTTTGAAATGACTGGTTCCAAATCTTGACACGGAAATAACACCACACGAGAGCCGGTAGCAAAGTAGCCCCTTTGAAAAGCAGAGGCACAATAGGCACGATGAGATGAACGACCAGGCTTATGAAGACTAAGCCACACACCAGTAGATGAGACGACCACCACGATTCTGTCCGTCCACGACCATTATCAAGTCGACCAAGCTTACGTCATAATTGGTCGACTTTAATTTTTGTTTTAGGAGGGAAAAGTCCGTTTACAAGCACCAACAACCGTGGACATCTTCAAGAGAAAACTAGATTTTTTCATCAAGGAGTACCGGACCAACCGGGCTGTGATGGGTATGTGGGCCTGCGGGCCGCTCCAAGCAACAGCCTGGTGGACCAAACTCTCACAAGTCAAGACTGGCCTCGGGCCGGGCTTGGGGAGTAGAAGAACTCCCAGAACCCCATCAACCAGGTATCAACCAGGTATCACCGGTAAAACCAAACACTCGTTTTGTAAGCAAGTTTTTTTAGTCAACTTCTGGATCTTTATTGAAGCACTTAAAAGTTATATGGACAGTCTTGAGCTGTTCTTTAAGAACTGTAGCACACTGGTTCTGCTGAGGTGGCTGTTGTTGTTGCTCTGCTGAGGTTGTTGTTGCTCTGCTGAGGTTGTTGTTGCTCTGCTGAGGTTGTTGTTGCTCTGCTGAGGCTGTTGTTGCTCTGCTGAGGCTGTTGTTGCTCTGCTGAGGTTGTTGTTGCTCTGCTGAGGTTGTTGTTGCTCTGCTGAGGCTGTTGTTGCTCTGCTGAGGCTGTTGTTGCTCTGCTGAGGTTGTTGTTGCTCTGCTGAGGCTGTTGTTGCTCTGCTGAGGTTGTTGTTGCTCTGCTGAGGTTGTTGTTGCTCTGCTGAGGTTGTTGTTGCTCTGCTGAGGCTGTTGTTGCTCTGCTGAGGCTGTTGTTGCTCTGCTGAGGTTGTTGTTGCTCTGCTGAGGTTGTTGTTGCTCTGCTGAGGCTGTTGTTGCTCTGCTGAGGTTGTTGTTGCTCTGCTGAGGTTGTTGTTGCTCTGCTGAGGTTGTTGTTGCTCTGCTGAGGTTGTTGTTGCTCTGCTGAGGTTGTTGTTGCTCTGCTGAGGTTGTTGTTGCTCTGCTGAGGCTGTTGTTGCTCTGCTGAGGTTGTTGTTGCTCTGCTGAGGTTGTTGTTGCTCTGCTGAGGCTGTTGTTGCTCTGCTGAGGCTGTTGTTGCTCTGCTGAGGTTGTTGTTGCTCTGCTGAGGTTGTTGTTGCTCTGCTGAGGCTGTTGTTGCTCTGCTGAGGTTGTTGTTGCTCTGCTGAGGTTGTTGTTGCTCTGCTGAGGTTGTTGTTGCTCTGCTGAGGTTGTTGTTGCTCTGCTGAGGTTGTTGCTCTGCTGAGGCTGTTGTTGCTCTGCTGAGGCTGTTGTTGCTCTGCTGAGGTTGTTGTTGCTCTGCTGAGGTTGTTGTTGCTCTGCTGAGGCTGTTGTTGCTCTGCTGAGGTTGTTGTTGCTCTGCTGAGGTTGTTGTTGCTCTGCTGAGGTTGTTGTTGCTCTGCTGAGGTTGTTGTTGCTCTGCTGAGGTTGTTGTTGCTCTGCTGAGGTTGTTGTTGCTCTGCTGAGGTTGTTGTTGCTCTGCTGAGGCTGTTGTTGCTCTGCTGAGGTTGTTGTTGCTCTGCTGAGGTTGTTGTTGCTCTGCTGAGGCTGTTGTTGCTCTGCTGAGGCTGTTGTTGCTCTGCTGAGGTTGTTGTTGCTCTGCTGAGGTTGTTGTTGCTCTGCTGAGGTTGTTGTTGCTCTGCTGAGGTTGTTGTTGCTCTGCTGAGGCTGTTGTTGCTCTGCTGAGGTTGTTGTTGCTCTGCTGAGGCTGTTGTTGCTCTGCTGAGGCTGTTGTTGCTCTGCTGAGGCTGTTGTTGCTCTGCTGAGGCTGTTGTTGCTCTGCTGAGGCTGTTGTTGCTCTGCTGAGGCTGTTGTTGCTCCCCCGTCTAACCAGCACCATATCAGCTGCTGCTCCTCAGCTCCTCTCCATCACTTGTTAATCCTTCTTAGCTCATCGGCTCTTTCAGTCCTCCCCCCCCCCTCGTCCTCCCCCTTTTTCTCCACCCCCCTCGTCGTCCTCCCCCCTTCCCTCCCACCTCCCCCATTTTCTCTCCCCCTCCCCCATTTTCTTATCGGTTCCTATTAAGTTCTGACAGTCGGAAAATCCAATACCGTGCAGCTGGTGCCGTCAGCGAGGCGTGGGGCGGCCCGCTCTTACGCCAGAGTAGTGGGAGGGGTTGGTAAGTGTTCCGTGTGTCGGGGACGCCCTGGTAAGTGTTCCGTGTGTCGGGGACGCCCTGGTAAGTGTTCCGTGTGTCGGGGACGCCCTGGTAAGTGTTCCGTGTGTCGGGGACGCCCTGGTAAGTGTTCCGTGTGTCGGGGACGCCCTGGTAAGTGTTCCGTGTGTCGGGGACGCCCTGGTAAGTGTTCCGTGTGTCGGGGCCGCCCTGGTAAGTGTTCCGTGTGTCGGGGCCGCCCTGGTAAGTGTTCCGTGTGTCGGGGCCGCCCTGGTAAGTGTTCCGTGTGTCGGGGCCGCCCTGGTAAGTGTTCCGTGTGTCGGGGCCGCCCTGGTAAGTGTTCCGTGTGCCGGGGCCGCCCTGGTAAGTGTTCCGTGTGCCGGGGCGGCCCTGTGTGTGACGGGGCGGCCCTGTGTGTGCCGGGGCGGCCCTGTGTGTGCCGGGGCCGCCCTGTGTGTGCCGGGGCCGCCCTGTGTGTGCCGGGGCCGCCCTGTGTGTGCCGGGGCCGCCCTGTGTGTGCCGGGGCCGCCCTGTGTGTGCCGGGGCCGCCCTGTGTGTGCCGGGGCCGCCCTGTGTGTGACGGGGCCGCCCTGTGTGTGACGGGGCCGCCCTGTGTGTGCCGGGGCCGCCCTGTGTGTGCCGGGGCCGCCCTGTGTGTGACGGGGCCGCCCTGTGTGTGTCGGGGCCGCCCTGTGTGTGCCGGGGCCGCCCTGTGTGTGCCGGGGCCGCCCTGTGTGTGTCGGGGCCGCCCTGTGTGTGACGGGGCCGCCCTGTGTGTGCCGGGGCCGCCCTGTGTGTGCCGGGGCCGCCCTGTGTGTGACGGGGCCGCCCTGTGTGTGACGAGGCCGCCCTGTGTGTGACGGGGCCGCCCTGTGTGTGCCGGGGCCGCCCTGTGTGTGCCGGGGCCGCCCTGTGTGTGACGGGGCCGCCCTGTGTGTGACGGGGCCGCCCTGTGTGTGCCGGGGCCGCCCTGTGTGTGCCGGGGCCGCCCTGTGTGTGCCGGGGCCGCCCTGTGTGTGCCGGGGCCGCCCTGTGTGTGTCGGGGCCGCCCTGTGTGTGACGGGGCCGCCCTGTGTGTGCCGGGGCCGCCCTGTGTGTGCCGGGGCCGCCCTGTGTGTGACGGGGCCGCCCTGTGTGTGACGGGGCCGCCCTGTGTGTGCCGGGGCCGCCCTGTGTGTGCCGGGGCCGCCCTGTGTGTGACGGGGCCGCCCTGTGTGTGACGGGGCCGCCCTGTGTGTGCCGGGGCCGCCCTGTGTGTGCCGGGGCCGCCCTGTGTGTGACGGGGCCGCCCTGTGTGTGACGGGGCCGCCCTGTGTGTGCCGGGGCCGCCCTGTGTGTGCCGGGGCCGCCCTGTGTGTGACGGGGCCGCCCTGTGTGTGCCGGGGCCGCCCTGTGTGTGCCGGGGCCGCCCTGTGTGTGCCGGGGCCGCCCTGTGTGTGCCGGGGCCGCCCTGTGTGTGACGGGGCCGCCCTGTGTGTGCCGGGGCCGCCCTGTGTGTGCCGGGGCCGCCCTGTGTGTGCCGGGGCCGCCCTGTGTGTGCCGGGGCCGCCCTGTGTGTGCCGGGGCCGCCCTGTGTGTGCCGGGGCCGCCCTGTGTGTGCCGGGGCCGCCCTGTGTGTGCCGGGGCCGCCCTGTGTGTGCCGGGGCCGCCCTGTGTGTGCCGAGGCCGCCCTGTGTGTGACGGGGCCGCCCTGTGTGTGCCGGGGCCGCCCTGTGTGTGCCGGGGCCGCCCTGTGTGTGCCGGGGCCGCCCTGTGTGTGCCGGGGCCGCCCTGTGTGTGCCGGGGCCGCCCTGTGTGTGCCGGGGCCGCCCTGTGTGTGCCGGGGCCGCCCTGTGTGTGACGGGGCCGCCCTGTGTGTGCCGGGGCCGCCCTGTGTGTGCCGGGGCCGCCCTGTGTGTGCCGGGGCCGCCCTGTGTGTGCCGGGGCCGCCCTGTGTGTGACGGGGCCGCCCTGTGTGTGACGGGGCCGCCCTGTGTGTGACGGGGCCACACCACGCGGGCATCACCGGGGTTCCACACCTGAATAATATTGGTTAAACTGGCCAAGTTGCAGCATTGATGAACTAGTTATGGTAAGATGTATTTAAAGTGTAATATACATTGTTGAGCTTAATTCACTTGCGTCACGCAGCCATTCTCAGGGCCGTGACGCAAGAGTCGCAGCGTCACACACACAGTTTAGGAAATGGACCCAAATTATTGTTATGCTAAGACATACACAATTGTGTTAACCGCTTTAATTATAGTTTGTGTTCACCAAGTGCCTCGACACACACCAGGAAAGCTTAAATTGTACAATTAAACAATCACAGTAAATTGTAGTTCAGGAAATATTCTTTACAATAAATACTTAAATTTTAAATTAACATTTCATAATAAATACAGTAGTGATTTTAACATTGGTGTTGATGATTAAAGAGAAATCGAATGTTCGATACAAATGAACTTAGGAGATGGTTGGGGGAGTAAGAGGAGGGAGGGGGGGGACCCGTCTGCCACTTTTTTTTTTGTTTTTGTTTTTTCAGCTAAGCTAAGCTTGCTCTCTCTCTTGTCAGGGAGCTGTGAGTGTGTGAGAGGTTTTCAACACGTGTTTCAGCATATATGGCTGTCTATAGATGAATACTGTGTAGCGTTCATATATACCGGAGCCGGTCGGCCGAGCGGACAGCACACTGGACTTGTGATCTTGTGGTTCCGGGTTCGATCCCGGGCGCCGGGGAGAAACATTGGGCACAGTTTCTTTCACCCTATGCCCCTGTTACCTAGCAGTAAAATAGGTACCTGGGAGTTAGTCAGCTGTCACGGGCTGCTTCCTAGGGGTGGAGGCCTGGTCGAGGACCGGGCCGCGGGGACACTAAAGCCCCGAAATCATCTCAAGATAACCTCAAGATATATCATACATACACACACCCTGATGCTTCGACACAGGGCCGGTGGTTATATATATATATATATATATATATATATATATATATATATATATATATATATATATATATATATATATATATATATATATATATATGTCGTACCTAGTAGCCAGAACGCACTATTTGGCCTACTATGCAATGCCCGATTTGCCTAATAAGCCAAGTTTTCCTGAATTAATATATTTTCTCTAATTTTTTTCTTTTGAAATGATAAAGCTACCCATTTCATCATGTATGAGGTCAACTTTTTTTTGAGTTAAAATTAACGTAGATATATGACCGAACCTAACCAACCCTACCTAACCTAACCTAACCTATCTTTATAGGTTAGGTTAGGTTAGGTAGCCGAAAAAGTTAGGTTAGGTTAGGTCGCCGAAAAACAATTAATTCATGAAAACTTGGCTTATTAGGCAAATCAGACCTTGCATAGTAGGCTGAGAAGTGCGTTCTGGCTATTAGGTACGACATATATATATATATATATATATATATAATTATATATATATATATATATATATATATATATATATATATATAATTATATATATATATATATATATATATATATATATATATATATATATAATTATATATATATATATATATAATTATATATATATATATATATATATATAATTATATATATATATATATATATATAATTATATATATATATATATATATATATATAATTATATATATATATATATATATATATATATATATATATATATATATATATATATATATATATATATATATATGTCGTACCTAGTAGCCAGAACGCACTTCTCGGCCTAATATAGTATATAATATAATATATATATTATATATATATACTATATTGTTTCCAATTATTGGGGGGTTTCTGGTCAGTATTTCATCTGGGAATTATGTACTGTGGGGCGGGGTTTTCATCTAGTAAATAGAGGCTCTTGGGCCACCAGCTGTGGGAGCGGGGCGTCTCATCTTGGGCCACCAGCTGTGGGAGCGGGGCGTCTCATCTTGGGCCACCAGCTGTGGGAGCGGGGCGTCTCATCTTGGGCCACCAGCTGTGGGAGCGGGGCGTCCCATCTTGGGCCACCAGCTGTGGGAGCGGGGCGTCTCATCTTGGAGTAATCTTTCTAACATTGGGTCCTCTAACATTTCGATGGTGTTCCACACCCTGATGGCTTGGTGCTGCAGTCTGATTTTTAGTGGCTGTATGTTCAGGAGTTCATGGAGCTCCTGGATTGTCTGGTCATATGGTGGACGGTGTTTTGCTGCTCTCCTTAGTGCCTTATTTTGCACTGCTTGCAGTTTCTGCATGTTAGTTTTCTTTATGGTGTGTAGTGGTACTGGGGGATACTCTAGATGCGGCCGAACTAGAGCCTTATATAGGTGGATCTGAATGTTCGTGCTGAGGCTTCGGAATCTCCTCAGTTTCGCTAAGGTTGCTTTGGCTTTGTTTAATCGGTCCTTTACGTGATTTGTTATCCTTGTTCTATTGATCAGGAGTCCCAGTATTCTGCCTACCTCTGCATATTGGATCGGGCGGTTGTCAAGGATAATGGCGTCCGGGTTCTTTTTGCAATGTGTATTATCTGGAACTTTGTGCTGATTTTCCATTGTTTCTCAAAGATGTTTATGGATTCAATTGCTGCCTTGATCTTGTCGGGTAGTAGTGGCTTTGATGGCCCAGGTTGGCAAATTATTTGTGATATCGTGAGCATATGTGATGTAGTCTCCATGTTGGGGTGCTGAGTGCTCCTGCTCAGGGAGTTGATATTTATCCATTATCCATCCATTTATCCAAGAGTTGATATTTCTTTAAGACGTGTAGTCACATATTCTACCTAGCCAGTAGTGAATTATTTCTTACTTCCTCGCACCCCCCTCCCCCCCCCCACATCGCACCCCCCTCCCCCCCCCACATCGCACCCCCTCCCCCCCACCTCGCACCCCCCCTCCCCCCACCTCGCACCCCCCTCCCCCCCACCTCGCACCCCCCTCTCCCCCCCCCCACGCACCCCCCTCGCACCCCCCCCTCTCCCCCCCACCTCGCACCCCCCTCCCCCCACCTCGCACCCCTCTCCCCCCACCTCGCACACCCCCACCTCGCACCCCCCACTCCCCTCTCCCCCCACTCCCCCCACTCCCCCCACTCCCCCTCTCCCCCCTCACCCTCTCCCCCTCACCCCCTCTCACCCTCCCTCTCACCCCCCCCTCTCCCCTCACCCCCTCTCCCCTCACCCCCTCTCCCCTCCCCCCCTCTCCCCTCCCCCCCTCTCCCCTCCCCCCCTCTCCCCTCCCCCCCTCTCCCCTCCCCCCCTCTCCCCCCTCTCCCCTCCCCCCTCCCCCCCTCTCCCCTCCCCCCCTCTCACACCCCCTCTCCCCCCCACCTCGCACCCCCCTCACCCCCCCACCTCGCACCCCCCTCCCCCCCCACCTCGCACCCCCCTCCCCCCCCACCTCGCACCCCTCTCCCCCCACCTCGCACCCCCCACTCCCCTCTCCCCCCACTCCCCACTCCCCCCCTCTCCCCCCACTCCCCCTCACCCCCTCACCCTCTCCCCCTCACCCCCCTCACCCCCTCTCACCCTCCCTCTCAACCCCCCCTCTCCCCTCCCCCTCTCCCCTCACCCCCCTCACCCCCTCTCACCCTCTCCCCCTCACACACACACACACACACACACACACACACACACACACACACACACAGGAATGGTACAACAAATGGCTACTAAAGTTCAACTCTAGTAAATGTAATGTAATGAAACTAGGAGGAAGAAATAGGAGGCCAGACACTGGATATCGAATGGGAGATGAAGTCCTTCCCGAAACAGACAGAAAGATCTAGGAGTTGATATCATACCAAACCTGTCTCGCGTGTGGTGGTGGTGGCGGCGTGTGGTGGTGGTGGCGGCGGCGTGTGGTGGCGGTGGCGGCGGCGTGTGGTGGTGGCGTGTGGTGGTGGTGGCGGCGTGTGGTGGTGGTGGCGGCGGCGTGTGGTGGCGGTGGCGGCGTGTGGTGGCGGCGGCGTGTGGTGGCGGTGGTGGCGGCGGCGTGTGGTGGTGGTGGTGGTGGTGGCGGCGTGTGGCAGTGGTGGGGTTACTCCGAGGAAGAACAATAATAAAGACAATAAAGAGGTAACAAAGGGCAGAGGGGAAAGCTTGCGTGTCCTAGAAGTTTAAATCGATTACATTATATTAAAATCTGCAGGGGAATACCACCATGGCCTGAAGACTGAACAGTGTAGGCACTTGTCCCCCCCCCCCATGGGGGTCCTCACCCCTGTTGCCAAACCCACATTTATGTAATAGGTCTTGAAAATAAACATTAGAGCACCCCTTGTGCACAGTAGCTAGAGAGAGAGCGAGAGAGAGCAGACAGTAAGGGGGGGGGGGTAAAAGGGCAGTGGTGAGCGACCTCCCAGCACAAGGCGGGCGAGTGGCTCCCTCCTCGGGTAATTACAGTTCAACCTTGAAACTCCGGCATCCTTTCTTGAATTTACCCTGGCCATTGTTGTGTGTGGTGGCTGTGGTGGTGGTGGTGGTGGGTGATGAATCACCAGGTCAGTGTGTCTTGTGTACGGCATTATATACACACCTGCTGGTTTATATACATGATGATATGTATACTAGTCAGTGTTACCTAGTTTTGTTATGTATTAATAATTCGCAAAGGGATACACTTTTGCTTTAGAAGGAATAATTTACTAGTGTAAATATGGAAATCGTTGATTATTGGAGGAAGATGATTTGTCTTGACATTGACGATTAATTCTCAGATTTGATAAAGTGCTTCTGTTTATGGTGACAGGAAGTGAACATGGATAGTGAGGAAGTGAACACACACAAGACGTAATTATGTCCGTCAAACCAGCTGACCCAATGAGAGCCCTTGTGTCCACTGTGGTGGCCGTAGCCTAACACTGAAAGTCTACATGCGTAGCCAGTAAGTAGCCTCATGATGATATTTATGAGACCGCGCTCAAAACGAAGATGGCAATAAGTTACACGTATACACTTTAACACTAAGCCTGTAGAACCCTGTGGCATAGAGTGCGGGAGATATTACACTAGAGGAACACTAGACCTTTTGGTCTATACCCTGGTCATTTGCTGCAAAAAAAAAAGGTAGCTGTTAAGACCGTTATTATACTGAACAGACGGAACATGGTGCTGGAGGCTCTCCGGCTTGTATAGAAAACCCGTTGCTGCTGCGGCTCACTTGTCGCCACCACTAGTCCCCACCTCACCTTCCAGCTCATAGCAGGCCATGCCGTCACCTTGCAGGCCATGCCGTCACCTTGCAGGCCATGCCATCACCTTGCAGGCCATGCCATCACCTTGCAGGCCATGCCATCACCTTGCAGGCCATACCATCACCTTGCAGGCCATGCCATCACCTTGCAGGCCATGCCATCACCTTGCAGGCCATGCCATCACCTTGCAGGCCATGCCATCACCTTGCAGGCCATGCCATCACCTTGCAGGCCATGCCATCACCTTGCAGGCCATGCCATCACCTTGCAGGCCGTCCCCTCACCTTGCAGCACACCCAATAACCCACCCCATCACGCCCCAACTATCCCACAATAGCCATTTAGTTACTCATTGTCGGAACAGGAATCTTGTTCTGCTTATCGAGCCTCCCCTCCCCCCCCCCCCCCCACAACAGCTACCTAACTCCTAGGTTCCTCTAGGCCAACGTTTGACCTTTCCCAGGAAGCAACGCCGCGACCGTTGCCAAACTCTTAGGTGAAAAAATGAATTAGACGTAAGGGAGCATGCATAGACGTCTCTGTGGGAATTGAATCTGGGATGTGTTGGTTGTGAGCTGACTGCTCTCACCACTGTCCCCTACTACTAAATAAATTAGTTGATAATAAAATTAAAGTTGTTATCTAAGAAGATTAAACTGTATACATGGAAATAGTATCAAGTGTAGTATCAAGATAATTAATCTTGTAACAATGATGATGGATACTATACTGATTATATAAACCAGGACGCTGGTTCATATCCCACCGCTACTTCAACACATTTTTTCGTAATAATAATAATAATAATAATAATAATAATAATAATAATAATAATAATAATAATAATAATATAGTAATGTCAGTGATATACAAGAAAAAAACCCATGGAAGCTTTCTAGACCGTAATATTAGTCATTTACTTTGCGATGATTCATGCCATGTAACCACACGGTCAACACTTCTGGTTGTTGTATATATTGTACACACACACACACACACACACACACACACACACACACACACACACACACACACACACACACACACACACACACACACACACATCTGTAGGGTCTGGTAGCCTGGTGGATAGCGCACAGGGCTCGTAATTCTGTGACGCGGGTTCGATTCCCGCACCGGGCAGAAACAAATGGGCAAAGTTTCTTTCACCCTGAATGCCCCTGTTACCTAGCAGTAAATAGGTACCTGGGAGTTAGTCAGCTGTCACGGACTGCTTCCTGGTGTGTGTGTGTGTGTGGTGTGGAGAAAAAAAAGTAGTAGTTAGTAAACAGTTGATTGACAGTTGAGAGGCGGGCCGAAAGAGCAAAGCTCAACCCCCGCAAACACAACTAGGTGAACACATACACACACACACTGACCAAAGAGCCAAAGCTCAACCCCCGCAAGCACAAATACGTCAGTACACACACACAAGTGTGTGTGTATACATAATTAATATGTAAACCAACAAATTCAAGATGAAGTGAAACAGCCAAATATAAGTGTGTATTGACAAAACGTGCCAGCATTCACCACCAATATTATTAAACATATCGAACATCTACCCAGAAAACTGAAGAAAAACAAAATCCTGAAGTAGAGATGAAAAAAAAGTGACCAAAATAGCCAATGATGGTAGGAAGAGGGAGATGGGGGGGGGGGGAGGCGTGACCGCGACGTGTGCCGTTGTGGACCTCGAACTATCACCTCCCCATCATACTTCCTCTTCATACTATCTCTTCATACTTCCTCTTCATACTATCTCTTCATACTTCCTCTTCATATTATCCAGGCTCTTCTCACAATGTAATGAAAAGAGCTTATATATATAGTGCGCCGCTCTGGAGGGACGTTGGCGCAACACTTGTGTTGTCTGTGTGGTAGGGGGGAGGAGGAGGCGGGGGGGGGGGAGGAACGTCAACAAACTGGGTTCCCGTTATTATACAACACAACACTTTGTTGTTTTCTTGTGGCCCAAACTCTGAATAAACATTTCTTTTTTACAGAGGAAATTCGTGCTGTGCCCGGGGCACTTTGTTTATTTTATGAGTTTAGATTTGTCAGTTGTGCTTCTTTGGTGGCGACTGTGAAAATAGGAGGGAATTGTGATGGGGCTAGGGAAAAGGGGTGAGACTAGGGAAAAAGGGGTGGGGCTAGGGAAAAAGGGGTGGGGCTAGGGAAAGGGGGTGTGGTTTGGGAAAAGGGGGTGTGGCTAGGGCGTAAAGCCGCAGCCGACAGCAGAGGGATCGGTTTTCCCTTAAGGGGGGAGATTTTGTTCTAATTGATGAGATTGAAGGGCAAAACCTGAGAATTTCCAGGTGGTGTGTAAGGCCCATTGCTCAAGACAAGAGCCCTTCACAGTACAGGAGTCTTGTAAGCAACTCTCCAGCCTTAATTCCCGTGCCTCAGGACCCGGATGTACTTGGTGCTTCCACCAACGCCCGATTAAAATTATTTGCGTGTGTGTGTGTAATATATATATATATATATATATATATATATATATATATATATATATATATATATATATACATATATATATATATATATATATATATATATATATAATATTTATTAAATATAACTATTGTTTTGGGGGAAACGAGATCTTTATTTTCATTTAATCGTCTTGGAATACTAGAACATTTAATGCATTTTTTTAGAGAGGGGGGGGGGGGTTAGAACTTGGCTTAAGATTTGTCCTTAGTCAGGTTCTGGAAACTGGTTAGGTTATTCAGCGCCCTGTTCTTGTAAGAATACGACCCGGCAGTCGTATTACATCCAGGTCCCCAATTACTTACTGGTGGATTGAACAGGGGCGAATAGTGAAGGAACAGGACCCTGTAGTCATGTAATACATTTGTTATGTGCAGTTCTGTGAGGGTAATATTGGTTTTCGATTTTTTGTTAACTTCTCCCGTTGGAGAAGTTATTATTTGATAAATTGATTTCTTGCTGGTATTTAATGTATAGGAATAAATTAGTATATAACTCTTCATTGACAGAACTAGGTCTAATGGGAATGAATGTTACATAAATTCCTTGAGACAGACGCACATGGCCTTTAATATAGAAAGCAAACTTAATCGACTTGAGATTTTTGACCAACAGATTCTTTAATAATAATAATAATAATAATAATAATAATAATAATGATAATAGAGTACTGTATAAGTAATTTAAGCCTATGGAATCGACAGAGGACAGTACCCGCGATACAGCTTTGTGACTCGTCGGTGATGTCATCCAAACCATCAAAACCATCTTCATCTTCACGTGTTTCAAGGGATAATAAAACTAATGATAACACCATAACAATAGGCTGATTTATAATTCACAAACACAAGTGTAAGGGAACGCGCAGCAGACGCGTGTAAATAGAGCGTAGCCTAAGAGAACACATAATATTAAATCAGGAAGTACACATTATTCACCGTATTTATATGCGTTACGGGAGAAACAAACACAAAATATGAGCGTCAGTGACATGAATGTGGTGGAAACATGAGTGATACATTTTGATAAGTATGAGAATATTTAAAAAGCAAAATTGAGTCTCTTAATACCGTTAAAGCAGCGGGGCCCCAAAGGGTTCCCGCGCTCGAGTTGGTTGGTTGGCGACCGTTCACGTCCTAACTGAGCTTTGGCGGACTTTTGTGGTCTGGTTAAGAAATACCGTTTAGGACGCTCCGTAGGTAATACCTGGTATCCACTTACACAGGAGGTCCTAGTCCATTAGATTGCTATTACTGAACATCATCATCCCAGATTTGGAAGTAGTGTATTGTCACAGATAAAGGTTATCGACAATTGAATTTAAAAAGCCCTGTATAGTATTCTGGCGGTCTTGATAGGATATTCGAGCCTGTTATTTGCTAGTTACATGTTCATTATTTTTTTTATTCTTCTTGCATGGTCTCACAAGAAGCAATATTTTGATCATGGCGAGAACTACAAGAACTCTACCAGACCCGTCATTGAGGGAGTATGTGAGGGAGAGGCAGCAAGAGGTTCACACGGTTCCATCATGCTTCCTGGTTCAGTGATTGTTGGCTTCCTCGAATGGCCGAGGTGATTGTCCTCGAGTGTAATTTTTCATTATTTTCTAAAGAAACACTTTCTTCTTGTTTCCTGCGTTGCCCTTACCAGCACATCATACTTCATTTTGTTGTATCGTCCATACTTTTATTGGTTTCGATTTGGTGCAGGTATATCTCGTTTTCTTTAACTTCAGGT
>NC_091159.1:8383324-8490824 GCF_040958095.1 Procambarus clarkii | reverse complement strand
GGTGTTCTGCTGCGGTATATTTCAAAAGCGACGCCACGCAGTGTGTTGACTTTTGTGTTGTGATCCCGAATGTGTTTATTATGGAATTTGTCTTCTGTTGTTGTTCTCATTCTGACTTGTATAGCTTCTCTCCGTCACGGAGTGTCTTCCCCTCTCTTGGTCGCTGCCGCCCGCCCTCCCGCTCGCCCGCCCTCCCGCACGCACGCACGCACGCCCGCCCGCCCGCCCGCCCTCCCGCACGCACGCCCGCCCTCCCGCACGCCCGCCCGCCCGCCCGCCCTCCCGCACGCCCTCCCGCACGCCCGCCCGCCCGCCCGCCCTCCCGCACGCCCGCCCGCCCTCCCGCACGCCCGCCCGCCCTCCCGCACGCACGCCCGCCCGCCCTCCCGCACGCCCGCACGCCCTCCCGCACGCCCGCCCGCCCGCCCGCCCGCCCGCCCTCCCGCACGCCCGCCCGCCCTCCCGCACGCCCGCCCGCCCGCCCTCCCGCACGCCCGCCCGCCCTCCCGCACGCACGCCCGCCCGCCCGCCCTCCCGCACGCACGCCCGCCCGCCCTCCCGCACGCACGCCCGCCCGCCCTCCCGCACGCACGCCCGCCCGCCCTCCCGCACGCACGCCCGCCCGCACGCACGCCCGCCCGCCCGCCCGCCCGCCCGCACGCCCTCCCGCCCGCCCGCCCGCACGCCCTCCCGCCCGCCCGCCCGCCCGCACGCCCTCCCGCCCGCACGCACGCCCGCCCGCACGCCCTCCCGCCCGCACGCCCTCCCGCCCGCCCGCACGCCCTCCCGCACGCCCGCCCGCCCGCACGTCCGCCCGCACGTCCGCCCGCCCGCCCGCCCGCCCGCACCCACGCACGCGCACACCCACGCACGCGCACACCCACGCACGCCCACACCCACGCACGCCCACACCCACGCACGCCCACACCCACGCACGCCCACACCCACGCACGCCCACACCCACGCACGCGCGCGCGCGCACACACACACACACACACAGAGGGGAGGAGGAAGGAAGGAGAGGGGAGGGGAGGAGGATGGAAGGAGAGGGGAGGAGGAAGGAAGGAAGGAGAGAGAGGAGGAGGGAGGAAGGAGAGGGGGAAGGAGAGGGGTTGTTTTAGATTCAGCTGCAGGAACTAAAAGTTCCTGCAGACTGCCCATTGGCAGTCTATCTGCCAATGTTTTTATTAAAACATAAAAGAAGGATCCGCACATCTCCTGTGCCACATGAGTACGATGGGCTCGCCATAGTCCGTGCTGCTTGGAACTTTTTGTTCGGAGTAGCTGAATCAAAAACAGGAACTACTACTAAGAGGTCAGCCTTCCCTTCCTCTAGCTGCTGCACCACTGATCACTGCTCAGCACGTTCTCCCGACCGTCCGCAACCCCTCAATATCGCTGCCTTATCACCCCAGACGCTGTTGTTAATTTTGTTATTAAAATTTTTACTGATAAATATATTATTAATATAGGGTAATTCCAGAAAATGCACAAGAGACAGACAAACATACTGAATGGATATATATATATATATATATATATATATATATATATATATATATATATATATATATATATATATATATATATATAGAGAGAGAGAGAGAGAGTGTGTGTGTGTGTGTGTGTGTGTGTGTGTGTGTGTGTGTGTGTACTTTTTATTACAATTAATATATACTTAATGAACATTTAATTAGGAAATTTTACATTAGTGACATCAAAGTTGACTTATGATGGAATATTAATGCCAGCTACACAATTATGAACTACTCCACCCATTACCCAACCAAATGTAATGTAATGAAGATAGGTGTAGGGAGCAGGAGGCCAGATACAAGGTATCAACTGGGAGAGGAAATTCTTCAGGAGTCAGAGAAGGAAAAAGACTTGGGGGTTGATATCACGCCAGACCTGTCTCCTGCAGCACATATCAAGCGGAGAGAAGGGACTTCGTGACAAATCGCCAACATGGATTCAGGGAGGGTAAATCTTGCCTTACAGGCTTGATAGAATTCTACGATCAGGTGACACAGATTAAGCAAGAAAGAGAGGGCTGGGCGGACTGCATTTTCTTGGATTGTCGGAAAGCCTTTGACACAGTACCGCATAAGAGGCTGGTACATAAGCTGGAGAGACAGGCAGGTGTAGCTGGTAAGGTGCTCCAGTGGATAAGGGAGTATCTAAGCAATAGGAAGCAGAGTTACGGTGAGGGGTGAGACCTCCGATTGGCGTGAAGTCACCAGTGGAGTCCCACAGGGCTCTGTACTCGGTCCTATCTTGTTTCTGATATATGTAAATGATCTCCCGGAGGGTATCGATTCATTTCTCTCAATGTTTGCGGACGATGCTAAAATTATGAGAAGGATTAAAACACAAGAGGACTGTTTGAGGCTTCAAGAAGACCTAGACAAGCTGAAGGAATGGTCGAACAAATGGTTGTTAGAGTTTAACCCAACCAAATGTAATGTAATGAAGATAGGTGTAGGGAGCAGGAGGCCAGATACAAGGTATCATCTGGGAGAGGAAATTCTTCAGGAGTCAGAGAAGGAAAAAGACTTGGGGGTTGATATCACGCCAGACCTGTCTCCTGCAGCACATATCAAGCGGATAACATCAGCGGCATATGCCAGGCTGGCCAACATACGAACGGCATTCAGAAACTTGTGTAAAGAATCATTCAGAACTTTGTATACCACATATGTCAGGCCAATCCTGGAGTATGCAGCCCCAGCATGGAGTCCATATCTAGTCAAGGATAAGACTAAACTGGAAAAGGTTCAAAGGTTTGCCACCAGACTAGTACCCGAGCTGAGAGGTATGAGCTACGAGGAGAGACTACGGGAATTAAACCTCACTTCGCTGGAAGACAGAAGAGTTAGGGGGGACATGATCACCACATTCAAGATTCTGAAGGGGATTGATAGGGTAGATAAAGACAGTCTATTTAACACAAGGGGCACACGCACTAGGGGACACAGGTGGAAACTGAGTGCCCAAATGAGCCACAGAGATATTAGAAAGAACTTTTTTAGTGTCAGAGTGGTTGACAAATGGAATGCATTAGGAAGTGATGTGGTGGAGGCTGACTCCATACACAGTTTCAAGTGTAGATATGACAGAGCCCGATAGGCTCAGGAATCTGTACACCTGTTGATTGACGGTTGAGAGGCGGGACCAAAGAGCCAGAGCTCAACCCCCGCAAACACAACTAGGTGAGTACAACTAGGTGAGTACACACACACACACACGCGCACGCGCGCGCGTCGTGTTGTGGTTATCCACAACAAATTCCTGGGAACAACAAGGAAGTTAGTTGGGCCACACCGCTCCAGGCTGAAGAACTGTGTGTGACTAGCTGGCAACCTGCCCTCCTCCCTCCCCCCCCCCTCTCCTTCCTCCCTCCTCCTCTCTCTCCTTCCTTCCATCCTCCTCCCCTCTCCTTCCATCCTCCTCCCCTCTCCTTCCATCCTCCTCCCCTCCCCTCTCCTTCCTTCCTCCTCCCCTCTCCTCTCCTTCCTTCCTCCTCCCCTCTCCTTCCATCCTCCTCCCCTCTCCTTCCATCCTCCTCCCCTCTCCTTCCATCCTCCTCCCCTCCCCTCTCCTTCCTTCCTCCTCCCCTCTCAAGCTCAACCCCCGCAAGCACAAATAGGTGAGTACACACACACACACACACACACACACACACACACACACACACACACACACACACACACACACACACATACACACACACACACACACACACACACACACACACACACACACACACACACACACACACACACACACACAAACACACTCCATAGTGTATAGTAGGTCACTGGAAACGGGGGACCTGCCAGAAATATGGAAGACTGCTAATGTAGTACCAATATACAAAAAGGGTGACAGACAAGAGGCACTGAACTACAGGCCAGTGTCCTTAACTTGTACACCATGCAAGGTGATGGAGAAGATTGTGAGAAAAAAACCTAGTAACACATCTGGAGAGAAGAGACTTCGTGACAACCCATCAACATGGGTTCAGGGAGGGTAAATTTTTTGCCTTACTGGCTTAATAGAATTCTACGATCAGGTGACAAAGATTAAGCAAGAAAGAGAAGGATGGGCGGACTGCATTTTTTTGACTGTCGGAAAGCCTTTGACACAGTACCCCATAAAAGGTTGATGCATAAGCTGGAGAAACGGGCAGGAGCAACTGGTAGGGCGCTCCAGTGGATGAGGGAGTACCTAAGCAATAGGAAGCAGAGAGTTACAGTGAAGGGTGAGACCTCAGATTGGCGTGAAGTCACCAGTGGAGTCCCACAGGGCTCTGTACTCGGACCTATCCTGTTTCTGATATACGTAAATGATCTCCCAGAGGGTATAGACTCATTCCTCTCAATGTTTGCGGACGACGCCAAAATTATGAGACGGATTAAGACAGAGGAGGACAGATTGAGGCTTCAAGAAGACCTAGACAAGCTGCAAGAATGGTCGAACAAATGGGTGTTAGAGTTTAACCGAAGCAAATGTAATGTAATGAAGATAGTACTTGTACTATCTAGTACAGTACTTGTAGTACTGTACTTGAGGTCGATCTCGAACCCATTGTTGATGTGACGACTTATATTGAATTTTGAAACTAGCTCATCAAGATTGTAACTTGCTTAGCTAAATGAATTGTGGGGTTCAGTCCCTGAGCCCATTATGTGCCTCTGTAACCCTTTCCACTACCGCCCACAAGATGGGTATGGGGTGCATAATAAATGAACTAAACTAACTAATGAAGATAGGGGTAGGAAGCAGGAGACCAGATACAAGGTATCATTTGGGAGATGAAATACTTCAAGAGTCGGAGAGAAAGACCTGGGGGGTTGATATCACGCCAGACCTGTCCCCTGAAGCTCGTATCAAGAGGATAACATCAGCAGCATATGCCAGGTTGGCTAACATAAGAACGGCCTTTAGAAATTTGTGTAAGGAATCTTTCAGAACATTATATACCACATATATCAGACCAATCCTGGAGTATGCGGCTCCAGCATGGAGTCCATATCTAGTCAAGCATAAGACTAAACTGGAAAAGGTTCAAAGGTTTGCCACCAGACTAGTACCCGAGCTGAGAGGTATGAGCTACGAAGAGAGACTACGGGAATTAAACCTCACTTCGTTGGAAGACAGAAGAGTTAGGGGGGGGGGACATGATCACCACATTCAAGATCCTCAAGGGGATTGACAGGGTTGATAAAGACAGGCTATTTAACACAAGGGGCACACGCACTAGGGGACACAGGTGGAAATTGAGCGCCCAAATGAGCCACAGAGATATTAGAAAGAACTTTTTTAGTGTCAGAGTGGTTGACAAATGGAATGCATTAAGAGGTGATGTGGTGGAGGCTGACTCCATACACAGTTTCAAGTGTAGATATGATATAGCCCGATAGGCTCAGGCACCTGTACACCTGTTGATTGACGGTTGAGAGGCGGGACCAAAGAGCCAGAGCTCAACCCCCGCAAGCACAACTAGGTGAGTACACACGTTGATCAGGGCTGGTAGAGCTTTGAAGTTAATCATGTGTTGACAAATCACGGGGGGGGGGGGGGTTAGGGTCAGCGATTTAGGGTCAGCGAGGGGGGGGGGGGCGGTTAGGGTCAGCGAGGGGGGGGGGCCGGTTAGGGTCAGCAAGGAAGGGGGCCGGTTAGGGTCAGCGAGGGGGGGGGGCGGTTAGGGTCAGCGAGGGGGGGGGCCGGTTAGGGTCAGCGAGGGGGGGGCCGGTTAGGGTCAGCGAGGGGGGGGGGTTAGGGTCAGGGAGGGGGGCGTCATTACAGTAGTGGTGGTGATTGTGTCGTGTGAGATGTGTTGGTGAGTGTGTCATGGTGGTGATTGTTATATTGGTGATACACACACTCTGAGGTGTGTGTGTGTGTGTGTGTGTGTGTGTACACACAGTGCCAGCAACACTAGGTGTACACAGTAGTGTTGGTGGGAGTGGTAACACCACGGTAGTGGGTGAGTACTCACCACTAAGGCCACACTGGTGTGCGTGTTCAAGGTGACAATGTCACCTTCACTTCCTCCAGCACGTTTCACTTTCCTCTTGTGTACAACTTACACAGTTGTCATCATAATATCACCCGTCACCCTACCGTCCCGCCACTGGAGATCCCAGACTGTTGTGGCTGGTGTTTTCAGTCACTTGGTTATATCATTCTCCGTCGTTGTTGATAAAACTTTAATATCTTTGTCAATTGTAAAACGAAGAATTAAGTCAAAATCGCAGTGGGCGACCAATTGTTCTCAGTGACTCATTTGACGAACACCTGACGTGTTTGGTGCTGGTTCACGTGGCCCCCACCACCCGTGGCCCCTACCACCCGTGGCCCCCACCGCCCGTGGCCCCCCACCGCCCGTGGCCCCCACCACCCGTGGCCCCTACCACCCGTGGCCCCCACCACCCGTGGCCCCCCACCACCCGTGGCCCCCACCACCCGTGGCCCCCCACCGCCCGTGGCCCCCACCACCCGTGGCCCCCCACCGCCCGTGGCCCCCACCACCCGTGGCCCCCCACCGCCCGTGGCCCCCCACCGCCCGTGGCCCCCCACCACCCGTGGCCCCTACCACCCGTGGCCCCCACCACCCGTGGCCCCCACCACCCGTGGCCCCCACCACCCGTGGCCCCCACCACCCGTGGCCCCCACCACCCGTGGCCCCCACCACCCGTGGCCCCCCACCACCCGTGGCCCCCACCACCCGTGGCCCCCACCGCACGTGGCCCCCCACCACCCGTGGCCCCCACCACCCGTGGCCCCCACCACCCGTGGCCCCCACCACCCGTGGCCCCCACCACCCGTGGCCCCCACCACCCGTGGCCCCCCACCACCCGTGGCCCCCACCACCCGTGGCCCCCACCACCCGTGGCCCCCACCACCCGTGGCCCCCACCACCCGTGGCCCCCACCACCCGTGGCCCCCCACCGCACGTGGCCCCCACCACCCGTGGCCCCCACCGCACGTGGCCCCCCACCACCCGTGGCCCCCACCACCCGTGGCCCCCCCCCCCCACCACCCGTGGCCCCCCACCACCCGTGGCCCCCACCACCCGTGGCCCCCACCACCCGTGGCCCCCACCACCCGTGGCCCTCCACCGCCCGTGGCCCCCACCACCCGTGGCCCTCCACCGCCCGTGGCCCTCCACCGCCCGTGGCCCTCCACCGCCCGTGGCCCCCACCACCCGTGGCCCCCACCACCCGTGGCCCCCACCACCCGTGGCCCCCACCACCCGTGGCCCCCACCACCCGTGGCCCCCACCACCCGTGGCCCCCACCACCCGTGGCCCCCACCACCCGTGGCCCCCACCACCCGTGGCCCCCACCACCCGTGGCCCCCACTACCCGTGGCCCCCACCACCCGTGGCCCCCACCACCCGTGGCCCCCACCACCCGTGGCCCCCACCGCCCGTGGCCCCCACCGCCCGTGGCCCCCACCGCCCGTGGCCCCCACCGCCCGTGGCCCCCACCGCCCGTGGCCCCCACCGCCCGTGGCCCCCACCACCCGTGGCCCTCCACCGCCCGTGGCCCCCACCACCCGTGGCCCCCACCACCCGTGGCCCCCACCGCCCGTGGCCCCCACCACCCGTGGCCCTCCACCGCCCGTGGCCCTCCACCGCCCGTGGCCCCCACCACCCGTGGCCCCCACCGCCCGTGGCCCCCACCACCCGTGGCCCTCCACCGCCCGTGGCCCCCACCACCCGTGGCCCCCACCGCCCGTGGCCCTCCACCGCCCGTGGCCCCCACCACCCGTGGCCCTCCACCGCCCGTGGCCCCCACCACCCGTGGCCCCCACCACCCGTGGCCCCCACCACCCGTGGCCCTCCACCGCCCGTGGCCCCCACCACCCGTGGCCCCCACCACCCGTGGCCCTCCACCGCCCGTGGCCCCCACCACCCGTGGCCCCCACCACCCGTGGCCCCCACCACCCGTGGCCCTCCACCGCCCGTGGCCCTCCACCGCCCGTGGCCCCCACCGCCCGTGGCCCCCACCACCCGTGGCCCTCCACCGCCCGTGGCCCCCACCACCCGTGGCCCTCCACCGCCCGTGGCCCTCCACCGCCCGTGGCCCTCCACCGCCCGTGGCCCCCACCGCCCGTGGCCCCCACCGCCCGTGGCCCCCACCGCCTGTGGCCCCCACCGCCTGTGGCCCCCACCACCCGTGGCCCCCACCGCCCGTGGCCCCCACCACCCGTGGCCCTCCACCGCCCGTGGTCGGTTTCTGTCTATTACCTGTGGACAGTTTTCAGACATTATATTTTCTCCCATAGTTTAGTAGTCTCCCATTCCTTACCCCCGTCCCAATCCCCCCACCCCTCCCCCCGCCCCCGATCCCTTCCCCCGCCCCCGATCCCTTCCCCCGCCCCCGATCCCTTCCAAGTTCCAAGATCCGTACCAGTTGATCGTTCAGAGGCGGGACCAAAGATCCACAGCTCAACCCCCCCCCCCCCCGCAAACACAACTAGGTGAGTAAGTGCTATATAGTCTGAATGGCTTGGCGCTTTCTCCTGGTAGTTCCCTCCGCGTAGTTTAGCTGAAGGTCAAACCTTCCTGGTGATGTCCCCTCGCGTTATCAACCATGATAACCTGCAGCAGTAGTGCGGTGGGCCACCTACGCCTGGTAGGCCTACTTACCATACAAGGCCTAATATTTCCATTGAGGGTCAGAGCATCTCCCCCAACAGATGCCGGTCAAGTTCTCGCGAGCATATTACAAAATATTTAACATTAATGATTCATACTTGATGCGACACACTGTTCTCTAATATTTTGTTCTGGCCTCCGAGAGTAAGAACAAGGAACAAGACTTAGCATCGGACCAAAGACAGATCTGCACTAGCATACACCGTAACCAAGTACTCATCATTTATAGTATAATTCTTAGTATTTTATAATGACAAGATTCTCAAAATATTCAAGTACTTGTAATACGGCTGCACGTAAGTTTGATTGAAAAAAGAGGCCTACAGGTATTGGCATGGATGAAACAATCAACACTACATAAAGCAACCTGTCCTCTTAAAAAGAACGTCGCTTTTGGCCGTTTGCCCGTATGGCCGAATTTGGACGTAATTTGAAATTGAAAAAAATATGGAAATAAATTTGAGATTTTTTTTTTCAAGAACAGTAAGTTAAGGGTCCTCTGATAGGTTAGGTGGACAGGAAATTCTCATAAAGTTTCAAAACGTTATGAAAAACGTTAATTTAAAGTGTCCTCTCATAACCTCTGCGCGTACGCCGGACGACTCAAATAGAAAACGGAACAGAACGTCACTTTTGTGAGTCGATTTCATTTCAAATTACGTCCAAATTTGGCCATAGTGCGCATACCAGCCAAAAGAGACGTTATTTTTAAGAGGACGGGTTGCAATATTAGCGTGAGGCAGTGGTCCTTACCATGCTTGATTTGACAGCCATACATGGCTTTGGTAACACATCATTCATTGAGGGGAAAGTAATGTTCTTTGCTGTTGATAAATAGAAATATATAACTAAGGATTTCAAACGATTAGGCATAAATTGTTATTGGTACCAGTAGATGTTGTGGTGATGTGCTTCATGCAGGTGATGTGTTCCAGGCAGGTGGTGGTGATGTGTTCCTGGCCGGTGGTGGTGGTGTGTTCCTGGCAGGTGGTGGTGATGTGTTCCTGGCAGGTGGTGGTGATGTGTTCCAGGCAGGTGGTGGTGATGTGTTCCTGGCAGGCGGTGGTGATCTGTTCCAGGCAGGTGGTGGTGATCTGTTCCTGGCAGGTGGTGGTGATCTGTTCCTGGCAGGTGGTGGTGATGTGTTCCTGGCAGGTGGTGGTGATGTGTTCCTGGCAGGTGGTGGTGATGTGTTCCTGGCAGGTGGTGGTGATGTGTTCCAGGCAGGTGGTGGTGATGTGTTCCTGGCAGGTGGTGGTGATGTGTTCCAGGCAGGTGGTGTTGATCTGTTCCTGGCAGGTGGTGGTGATCTGTTCCTGGCAGGTGGTGGTGATGTGTTCCTGGCAGGTGGTGGTGATGTGTTCCTGGCAGGTGGTGGTGATGTGTTCCAGGCAGGTGGTGGTGATGTGTTCCTGGCAGGTGGTGGTGATCTGTTCCTGGCAGGTGGTGGTGATCTGTTCCTGGCAGGTGGTGGTGATCTGTTCCTGGCAGGTGGTGGTGATCTGTTCCTGGCAGGTGGTGGTGATCTGTTCCTGGCAGGTGGTGGTGATCTGTTCCTGGCAGGTGGTGGTGATCTGTTCCTGGCAGGTGGTGGTGATCTGTTCCTGGCAGGTGGTGGTGATCTGTTCCAGGCAGGTGGTGTTGATCTGTTCCTGGCAGGTGGTGGTGATCTGTTCCTGGCAGGTGGTGGTGATCTGTTCCTGGCAGGTGGTGGTGATCTGTTCCTGGCAGGTGGTGGTGATCTGTTCCTGGCAGGTGGTGGTGGTGGTGGTGCTCCAGGCAGGTGGTGGTGGTGGAGTGGTGCTCCAGGCAGGTGGTGGTGGTGGAGGAGTGGTGCTCCAGGCAGGTGGTGGCGGCGGCCAAGGTAACACACATCAGATAATAATGTTGTCAAAATAAGTAACCCCAGCCAGGTGGAAGGTCCGCCCGCCATTATTCCTCGCCCTCTCTATTCCCCAGCTTTTGTTCAACCACTCCCCCCCCCCACCCCCCGGTGCCTCTACCATCTACTCTCTCCATCTAATTAGTTATGCCTGATTAATGGTCTTGTTTGCCCAAGTAAACTACACGAAGACAAGCTCCGCAACCTGTCCTCGCATAATATGTCGTATTTTTTTACAGATTCGACAATTCCGTTAAAACTGTGATGTAATATTAAAAATTAAAGCGCCGCAATATTGCCGGTTCTCTGCATCGTCCTCGATAGGTTAGGAGGGTTGCTTGGGTTCCTGCGTTTCTAGATAATCCAAACGGTTGCATTTTTTACGGAGAAAAGTGGCTTGATAATTCTTGTAACAGAAGTATTTTAAGTTAATCTCCAATAACCTGAAATATATTCAGATGCAAATAATTCTAACTAGGCTGCAGGTTAAATATTGTTTGCCAAAGAAAGATTTACGCGGAGATATTTTCTCACACCTCTCATTGTTGCGGTTCTTTGGAATTATTGCGTCAATTTCGTCCTCCTAATGAATTGAATTACAGTGACAATATACCTGGACCATGACGCAGTCTCGAGGTCATTGATGACCTTTGCCGGCACACTGACTACTCCACAAGGTCGGTGTGCAGGTGCCGACAGTCTGATGTATCAAGGTCGCCCAGGGAGACACGGACACCAACATATCCCTGCTAATGTGTATATCATATCAGATCTCTGCTAATGTGTATATCATATCAGATCCCTGCTAATGTGTATATCATATCAGATCTCTGCTAATGTGTATATCATATCAGATCTCTGCTAATGTGTATATCATATCAGATCTCTGCTAATGTGTATATCATATCAGATCCCTGCTAATGTGTATATCATATCAGATCCCTGCTAATGTGTATATATCAGATCTCTGCTAATGTGTATATCATACCAGATCTCTGCTAATGTGTATATCATATCAGATCTCTGCTAATGTGTATATCATACCAGATCTCTGCTAATGTGTGTATCATACCAGATCTCTGCTAATGTGTATATCATATCAGATCTCTGCTAATGTGTGTATCATACCAGATCTCTGCTAATGTGTATATCATACCAGATCTCTGCTAATGTGTATATCATATCAGATCTCTGCTAATGTGTATATCATATCAGATCTCTGCTAATGTGTATATCATACCAGATCTCTGCTAATGTGTATATCATATCAGATCTCTGCTAATGTGTATATCATACCAGATCTCTGCTAATGTGTATATCATATCAGATCTCTGCTAATGTGTATATCATACCAGATCTCTGCTAATGTGTGTATCATACCAGATCTCTGCTAATGTGTATATCATATCAGATCTCTGCTAATGTGTGTATCATACCAGATCCCTGCTAATGTGTATATCATACCAGATCTCTGCTAATGTGTATATCATACCAGATCTCTGCTAATGTGTGTATCATACCAGATCTCTGCTAATGTGTATATCATATCAGATCCCTGCTAATGTGTATATCATACCAGATCTCTGCTAATGTGTATATCATACCAGATCCCTGCTAATGTGTATATCATACCAGATCTCTGCTAATGTGTATATCATACCAGATCCCTGCTAATATGTATATCATACCAGATCTCTGCTAATGTGTATATCATATCAGATCTCTGCTAATGTGTATATCATATCAGATCCCTGCTAATGTGTATATCATATCAGATCTCTGCTAATGTGTATATCATATCAGATCTCTGCTAATGTGTATATCATATCAGATCTCTGCTAATGTGTATATCATACCAGATCTCTGCTAATGTGTATATCATACCAGATCTCTGCTAATGTGTATCATACCAGATCTCTGCTAATGTGTATATCATACCAGATCCCTGCTAATGTGTATATCATACCAGATCTCTGCTAATGTGTATATCATACCAGATCTCTGCTAATGTGTATCATACCAGATCTCTGCTAATGTGTATATCATACCAGATCCCTGCTAATGTGTATCATACCAGATCCCTGCTAATGTGTATCATACCAGATCTCTGCTAATGTGTATATCATACCAGATCTCTGCTAATGTGTATCATACCAGATCTCTGCTAATGTGTATATCATACCAGATCCCTGCTAATGTGTATATCATACCAGATCCCTGCTAATGTGTATATCATACCAGATCTCTGCTAAATTACTGTATCATGGGCTGTATTATGCGAGCTTTTAGGATGTGAATCTAATTATCTAAGGCTCTGATTGGCAGGATGTTGGCCGGCTGACAGGACGCAAGTCCCGTATAATGTTGTTGTATACTCGTCCCGTATAATGTTGTTGTATACTCGTCCCGTATAATGTTGTTGTATACTCGTCCCGTATAATGTTGTTGTATACTCGTCCCGTATAATGTTGTTGTATACTCGTCCCGTATAATGTTGTTGTATACTCGTCCCGTATAATGTTGTTGTATACTCGTCCCGTATAATGTTGTTGTATACTCGTCCCGTATAATGTTGTTGTATACTCGTCCCGTATAATGTTGTTGTATACTCGTCCCGTATAATATTGTTGTATACTCGTCCCGTATAATGTTGTTGTATACTCGTCCCGTATAATGTTGTTGTATACTCGTCCCGTATAATGTTGTTGTATACTCGTTCCGTATAATGTATACTCGTCCCGTATAATGTATACTCGTCCCGTATAATGTTGTTGTATACTCGTCCCGTATAATGTTGTTGTATACTCGTCCCGTATAATGTTGTATACTCGTTCCGTATAATTTATACTCGTTCCGTATAATGTATACTCGTCCCGTATAATGTATACTCGTCCCGTATAATGTATACTCGTCCCGTATAATGTATACTCGTCCCGTATAATGTTGTTGTATACTCGTCCCGTATAATGTTGTTGTATACTCGTCCCGTATAATGTTGTTGTATACTCGTCCCGTATAATGTTGTTGTATACTCGTTCCGTATAATGTTGTTGTATACTCGTTCCGTATAATGTTGTTGTATACTCGTCCCGTATAATGTTGTTGTATTCTCGTCCCGTATAATGTTGTTGTATACTCGTCCCGTATAATGTTGTTGTATACTCGTCCAGTATAATGTTGTTGTATACTCGTCCCGTATAATGTTGTTGTATACTCGTCCCGTATAATGTTGTTGTATACTCGTCCCGTATAATGTTGTTGTATACTCGTCCCGTATAATGTTGTTGTATACTCGTCCCGTATAATGTTGTATACTCGTCCCGTATAATGTTGTATACTCGTTCCGTATAATGTTGTATACTCGTCCCGTATAATGTTGTTGTATACTCGTCCCGTATAATGTTGTTGTATACTCGTCCCGTATAATGTTGTATACTCGTCCCGTATAATGTTGTTGTATACTCGTCCCGTATAATGTATACTCGTCCCGTATAATGTTGTATACTCGTCCCGTATAATGTTGTATACTCGTCCCGTATAATGTTGTTGTATACTCGTCCCGTATAATGTTGTATACTCGTCCCGTATAATGTTGTATACTCGTCCCGTATAATGTTGTATACTCGTCCCGTATAATGTTGTATACTCGTCCCGTATAATGTTGTATACTCGTCCCGTATAATGTTGTATACTCGTCCCGTATAATGTTGTATACTCGTCCCGTATAATGTTGTTGTATACTCGTCCCGTATAATGTTGTTGTATACTCGTCCCGTATAATGTTGTTGTATACTCGTCCCGTATAATGTTGTTGTATACTCGTCCCGTATAATGTTGTATACTCGTCCCGTATAATGTGGTTGTATACTCGTCCCGTATAATGTTGTTGTATACTCGTCCCGTATAATGTTGTTGTATACTCGTCCCGTATAATGTTGTATACTCGTCCCGTATAATGTTGTATACTCGTCCCGTATAATGTTGTTGTATACTCGTCCCGTATAATGTTGTATACTCGTCCCGTATAATGTTGTATACTCGTCCCGTATAATGTTGTTGTATACTCGTCCCGTATAATGTTGTTGTATACTCGTCCCGTATAATGTTGTTGTATACTCGTCCCGTATAATGTTGTATACTCGTCCCGTATAATGTTGTTGTATACTCGTCCCGTATAATGTTGTTGTATACTCGTCCCGTATAATGTTGTTGTATACTCGTCCCGTATAATGTTGTGGTATACTCGTCCCGTATAATGTTGTTGTATACTCGTCCCGTATAATGTTGTTGTATACTCGTCCCGTATAATGTTGTGGTATACTCGTCCCGTATAATGTGGTTGTATACTCGTCCCGTATAATGTTGTTGTATACTCGTCCCGTATAATGTTGTATACTCGTCCCGTATAATGTTGTATACTCGTCCCGTATAATGTTGTTGTATACTCGTCCCGTATAATGTTGTATACTCGTCCCGTATAATGTTGTATACTCGTCCCGTATAATGTTGTTGTATACTCGTCCCGTATAATGTTGTTGTATACTCGTCCCGTATAATGTTGTTGTATACTCGTCCCGTATAATGTTGTTGTATACTCGTCCCGTATAATGTTGTGGTATACTCGTCCCGTATAATGTTGTTGTATACTCGTCCCGTATAATGTTGTTGTATACTCGTCCCGTATAATGTTGTTGTATACTCGTCCCGTATAATGTTGTTGTATACTCGTCCCGTATAATGTTGTGGTATACTCGTCCCGTATAATGTTGTTGTATACTCGTCCCGTATAATGTTGTTGTATACTCGTCCCGTATAATGTTGTGGTATACTCGTCCCGTATAATGTTGTTGTATACTCGTCCCGTATAATGTTGTTGTATACTCGTCCCGTATAATGTTGTGGTATACTCGTCCCGTATAATGTTGTTGTATACTCGTCCCGTATAATGTTGTTGTATACTCGTCCCGTATAATGTTGTGGTATACTCGTCCCGTATAATGTTGTTGTATACTCGTCCCGTATAATGTTGTTGTATACTCGTCCCGTATAATGTTGTTGTATACTCGTCCCGTATAATGTTGTGGTATACTCGTCCCGTATAATGTTGTTGTATACTCGTCCCGTATAATGTTGTATAATCGGTTGTGATCAATATATCTTGTATTAAACCTGTCCTCTCTCGAATAATTCTTTTATTGCACGTAGAGTTAAGGGACCGTGATAAGCATAGTCTAGGGTTAGTCACTATCTCTTAAGTATGCTCTATTAGGGGACAGTGATAAGCATAGTCTAGGGTTAGTCACTATCTCTTAAGTATGCTCTACCAGAGTGCCTCGTTAGTCAGTACAAAACAAAAAGAAAATACAATACAAGGATATAGAAACGTGCACATAAAAATATGTATATATAATATAATTTTATATATATATATAACTGAAAACTCACACCCCAGAAGTGACTCGAACCCATACTCCCAGAAGCAACGCAACTGGTATGTACACGACGCCTTAATCCACTTGACCATCACGACCGGACATAATGAGGTGATAGCCAAGGCTATTTGAACCACCCCACCGCCGGCACTCGGATAGTAATCTTGGGCATAGCATTTTACCAAATCACCTCATTCTTTGGGGCACACGTGAGGAACACAAATGCGAACAACGCAACTGGTATGTACAAGACGCCTTAATCCACTTGACCATCACGACCGGACATAATGAGGTGATAGCCAAGGCTATTTGAACCACCCCACCGCCGGCACTCGGATAGTAATCTTGGGCATAGCATTTTACCAAATCACCTGATTCTTTGGGGCACACGTGAGGAACACAAATGCGAACAACGCAACTGGTATGTACAAGACGCCTTAATCCACTTGACCATCACGACCGGACATAATGAGGTGATAGCCAAGGCTATTTGAACCACCCCACCGCCGGCACTCGGATAGTAATCTTGGGCATAGCATTTTACCAAATCACCTCATTCAAATCACCAGTTGCGTTGCTTCTGGGAGTATGGGTTCGAGTCACTTCTGGGGTGTGAGTTTTCAGTTGCATATTGTCCTGGGGACCATTCAGGCTTGTTCGCATATATATATATATATATATATATATATATATATATATATATATATATATATATATATATATATACAAAATTCTCTCCAGATAAAGTAATCTACTACAACGAAACTAGATTAAGTGTTAAGAGACTTATGAGACATGATGTTGCCCGTGTCAGTACCTCCAGCAGACTGGTCTCTCCCTCCTACGCGTTACCCACAATTCCCTGCTCCCGCCTCCATCCACGAAAGGGATGGTAAACAAGTACTTTTACTAAAATTACAACAAATGAGAAAAGCAATCGTTCTCACATGGATGTGAATGAAAACTAAAATATAACTATAATATGTAAATAAGTTACAGTGCCACATGCCACATGCT
Source organism: Procambarus clarkii (assembly GCF_040958095.1). Classification (NCBI taxonomy): domain Eukaryota; kingdom Metazoa; phylum Arthropoda; class Malacostraca; order Decapoda; family Cambaridae; genus Procambarus; species Procambarus clarkii. The sequence continues at coordinate 8,473,822 of NC_091159.1, read as the reverse complement.
TAAGCCACATGCTTAATCAAAGGAAAATAATAATATGAATATTAAAAGGCGACATCTAGCAACTGCCACAAATATACATGTACAATTATTTGGTCCAAACTGACCAGATTAATACAGGAAACCAAAACCATAGCCTAGTTATCTAACACTTGAAAAGCAGCAGCACTGAACCAATTTTTTGTTATTAACACATTTACATACATCTGCACTTGTGTAGCTGCCCTAGACTGTATGAAGGGAAGTACAGCGTGTCAAAAAGCTAGCAACGTGATGCAAAAAATCCCCATCACACAGGATGGTTAGTCATACAGAGGCATGTGATGAGTAGTCTGCTCTGGCAAACTCTTGGTGCATTATGAGGACATCATGAACACAAGAGTGAATATATGGTAGCAGTGACAGAGTCTCCATCTCGCAGGATGGTTAGTCACACAGGGCCATATGTTCAGTAACCTGCACTGGCAAATTTTGGGAGTAATATGAGGATATCTTCAAGAACTCGAGAGTGAATGAAATAATATTGCAAAGATCCAGGTACCTCATGCCAACGGGTCTGAATGGTCTGATAACTGGGCATTCAGTGATGTAGTGTGGGAGATCATGCCGCAGTTCCTGCTCACAGAGTTTGCACCTGGAGTGCTCAGGATTGGGAGATTCGTCACCTGTAGCCACCTGCCACAGGTAACGGTAACCCAACCTGATCCTGGCAACCACCGTGTCGCACAGTCTGGCGGACGTTTTGTGCTGCCCGTAAACATAGGTTTCAGATGTGAACAAATCATAGCATTTTATACTGGTGCTTTCAGGTCGTTAGGAGTCAGTAACCATTGTGTAAACGTTGTGACTCCACGTGTTACCAGATCTTAAATCCGTCAGCGTAGAATATTTTGGGTCACTGATTAATTTGGCCTTCAGTTCTTGATGAATATAGAATTCCAGGAGTGCATGAGCGGTCTGGATACTTCCATGTCCAGTGGAGTAACTGGAAGTAGGGGGACACATCCCAGTTGTGTATCAAGTTGGGGGTCTACCTGAAGAATTCACTTGGGTTAATCTTCATTGTATTTTATATTTCAATAATTTCTTTGTCATTAGTGAATTTTCCATCTCTTATGCAAGGACATAATATTAGAAGTAATTTTTACTCTGGAATTTTTGTAGAAGAAATATATACGGAAGAAGTTATTTAAGGAAACTGAAGTCATTAAGCTAAAACTGAAAGAATCGTTTAAACCCCAGGAAAAAAATCGAACAAAAAGTATCAGTTTATTTAAATTTCACTGATGCTTTTTGATTAACTGAAAGATTAAAAGAATCTTTCAGTTTTAGCTCAATGGCTTTAATTTCCCTAAATAGTCTTTTAACTTGTGGTTTTGTTAAAAGATGGGAGTGTTATAGTAGTTTAGTGATTTTCTTACTCCGTTTATATAGCAAGTGACGTTCTCGTTTCAATTGGTATTTTTCCTCATTGTTTTCTTAGTGTTCCGTGACACGTCTTAGTGCCACTGCGCCTCTTCTTTAGAGACGTTGACGTGCGTTTACGTTATTCAGCTGTTAATCCAAATTTAGTTGTTTGAGGTCGTGGTTCATTTGTGCCTTGTTAACAAGTCCATTAATAAAAGTGAACTTGCTGAAGCTTCCGCCTCGTGAATTTGAGACGGGCGTAGCGTTGTGAACGGTTTTAGGCGCTAATCACACAACCACGAGGTGCTGCCTCAATCTGTTAGTAAAGACATTTTAATTTGAGGTTATAAAGTCCAAAGAAACTATTTCAAGACTGATCCAACACCAACAAACACCATTGTTGATAATAGCCATAATGCCAAATTCTCAAATCCAAAACAAGGCAAACCACAACAAAAATATTCATAAATGCAAGTTTTAAGCTTGTCAGTTACAAGACGCTCAGTAAGACGACTCCCTGTGTGTAAATAATTATCAAGGTCACCAAGTTTCTTCTTAGAATTCAGCTCCCGATATTAAACACATGCTGGCACTAAACATTTCCTAGTCGACTGGACAGGAAGACGTTTCCCCAGTTAGTCAGGAACATGTAAACCACAAATTGGCCTGAGTATACCAGGCCAATCCTGGTATACTCAAGAGAACCTATGAAAATACGCCGAAAAGGATAAACCCAATATTCCTACACAGGTGACAACTAATCTCACCTAAAAACCCGTTTACCCTAACCTATTATTAAGCTAATTAAAGATTCTCCTTCTTGAGGTTATCTTGAGATGATTTCGGGGCTTAGCGTCCCCGCGGCCCGGTCCTCGACCAGGCCTCCTTTTTGTTACACATCCACAGGAAGCAGCCCGTAGCAACTGTCTAAATCCCAGGTACCTATTTACTGCTAGATAACAGGGGGCATCAGGGTGAAAGAAACATTTTGCCCATTTGTCTCCGCCTCCACCGGGGATCGAACCCGGAACCTCAAGAGTACGAATCCGAAGCGCTGTCCACCCCCAGCTGTCAGGCGCCTGTCAGGTTACCTTAGCAATATTTAAAATGTAGTAAGTTTAATCTGAACCGAACTTAAGCCAGATTAATTTAAACTCAAGCCATAAAGTATTAAAATACATGTAATACACTACAAGGTCACCAATCGTTGCAACACTAACGAAATCTATAACTACCAAAAGGCAAACGAGATACGTGAAGAAAAAACTGCTAAAATATATACATTTGTAAACCTTGGCCAGAACATCACAGGCAAAAGTTAAACAGAAACATAGACACGATGACTAGTTCCCTCGGTGATAAACTACGTGATCCTGCTGTTAAACACAATCATCTGAACAAGATACAGACTTGAGGTAAGGAGTGACTGACGCCCACACGGGTGAACAACTGACATATTGCTAAACTGGGAATCTCGTAAAACTTCAACAGTGCGTCTTGGGGGATAATCTATGCATGCAAAATTGTCATTTGAACACAAAAACAATGTTGTCAGCGTCATTTGTTGTAGTAAACGGAGATTTAACTGTAATGATTCATTTACAAAATCTTCCACTGAGTGTAATCAACAAATATCCACGATATCACAGCCTAGCTACTTCATGCTCTGAATAAACCATAATTACAGTCCATCATCAAAACAAAGGGTTGTCAAGCTCACAACGTATAAGTCAAATACTGACTTACTAAATGTACTTAAGTCAGTATTTGACTTAATATAGCTCACACAGCCATATTAGACGTTTAGGCTGGAAACGTTCACCTTCAGCCTGTGGTTCAAACATTAACTAAAACAACATAACCAAAACACGTAACCTAAATTAACACAAAATTAAACTAAATTAACACAAAATTAAACTAAATTAACACAAAATTAAACTAAATTAACACACATTCATAATGTATAATATAAACTTTATGAAAAGTTTGTTATGGGACTGTGTGGAAGATTCATCCTGTCAGTTGATTGCTGTAAAAGTTCAACACTGCCGAACTGATTTAGTATTTAGTAAATCAGCACTTGACTCATAGCTTGGCTTGAAAGATAGGTAGCATACGCAAACCAGCTGAAAATTCTTATATAAATATTTTTGTGTGGAAGTAACAGGCGCACTAATAGGGACATGGAAGGATAGAGGAATGTAAAAGCAAGAGTGGTCATACGTGGCCCGGTATGGAGGGGAGAGAAGGCCACAGGAACACCGTTGTTTGAACACTCTCAGTTAATGTCACTGGGCCGTGTGTACTTAACCTTGAGTTATCTCATCAGGACAGCTTGCTGATCAACCCACACACCAGGTTACAAGACGAAAAATATCTACCAGTACTTTCTACTAGTACTAGGAGCCGAGCGGACAGCACGCTGGACTTGTGATCCTGTGGTCCCGGGTTCGATCCCAGGCGCCGGTGAGAAACAATGGGCAGAGTTTCTTTCACCCTATGCCCCTCTTACCTAGCAGTAAAATAGGTACCTGGGTGTTAGTCAGCTGTCACGGGTTGCTTTCTGGGGGTGGAGGCCTGGTCGAGGACCGGGCCGCGGGGACACTAAAGCCCCGAAATCATCTCAAGATAACCTCAAGATAGTGGTGACGCCTCACGCTCAACAAACCTGCGCTGTAGGTTGCTAGAGTTCTGGTGCCATTTTCAACCAGTGTCGTTATGTTATGGTGTCACTCACATAATTATAATAATAACTGTGACTGACACCTTATCATCATCTCAAGATAACCACCTGTAACTGACTTGTCACCTGCATGGGAGGGGTTGAGGGGACATACATCAAGCAACTATTTTGTTAACAAATGTACGCAAGAAAAACATTTATTAACAGGAAATATGAATGAAATCCTCATTGCTTTGCTTATGATAAACAAATATTTGTGCACCATTGCACGACTTCAAATACTCTCTCCCAACACTAAAACACACTAAACACGCCACAAACGAACTAGAAGCATGTTTTCTCACCCGCCAGCAGGCTCCATTCCTCTGATTACAGCCCAGCATGTGGCGCTCAACCTTTCACGTAATTACCTCTCCACAGATGGCTCGGCGTCACCACACTCGCGTGCATCACCAGAAATATTAGTTAATGAAAGTTGGAAAAACATTTACTTAATTTCTTAACATAAATTAAGTTATATTGCAGAATAACATTTGCATTTTAATTTCAGCGGACTAGAAACTGATGTACTGAAACTCGTAGCGGCTAGCAAAATTGGCGTGATATCCTGTTTTCTATTCCTGGGTCCTAGGCTAAGTTTAAGAACATAAGAATGAAGGTAACTGCATGGTTCGGGTAATTTAGTACATCAGTTTAGTGACGTTGTGAACGTTCGGGAGGACGGGCTGACGAAAGGACAGGTTTTCACTCCCACTGTCTTTCTTTGCCTAATCTATATATCGGGGTATCTTCCGCCATCTCTTCTACCTCACTTATTTAGCAAGATATATTTCACGGCTTAAAAAGTGACCTTCGCTGGTGGTGGTAAGGAAGTAGGGGTCAACAGAGTCCGTAATGCTGACATGAGAAGGGGAAGGAGGATAGCAAGTCCATGTTGACATTAGAGATACCTTACATAAATGATGATGGACCTTTTACACTGTTATGGAGTCTGTTTTTGATCTGCTGGCGCATTGTTAAGGTCACCTGGCATTTACTGATATATAATAAAATCAATGATTTTTTATGATTTTTTTTTTTTTTTTTGCTGTAAAATAGAATATATGTTTGTCCAAGGTTGTAAGACGGTGAATGGGACTAGTGTAGCCTAAATCTGCTGAGGTGACTGATGGGGGATTAACGTAGGCCGGGTGGGGTCGGCCCCCTTGCCAGCAACTTGCATGAGAACTGATTTTTTTTTAGTCGGAGTTTTTCTTGACGGTTTTGAGCCGTTTATATTCTCTTGAGGAAGGGAGGGACACAGAGGCCCGGCCAGCACCGGATACCCCATTTGGTATAATATTTCACATTTAATATATATATATATATATATATATATATATATATATATATATATATATATATATATATATATACATATATATATAATGTATATGTATATATGTATATGTATATATGTATATGTATATATGTATGTATATATATATATATATGTATATATATACATATATACATATATATATACATGTATATATATATATATATATATATATATATATATATATATATATATATATATATATATATATATATATAATAATATGTTATAATTCTTCTGGAACTCTTCTCGTTCCGTTTTCATTTTTCAATATTTATGCCTGCATACTATTACCATTATTCATCATCCTCTTGTATGTCTCATCGCATTCTTCCTCTTCTTCCTTTTCGTAATCCGCTGATTTTCTTTATTCCCATCATTGCCTGGACCTGGGAGAGGTCAGCAGGAGATAGATGATCAAACCATTACTGAATGTTTAGCAGTTGAGCGGCGTCCTGCTGACGTTGGCTCAACTCTCGTCATAATGGACCGGCGTAATTACCAGCCTGCCTTTGTTGTGTGCTAACGAGCGAGTGCAGCCCCGTTACCACCTGTGCAAACATACCGGCCCCTTCTCTCCGGGTTGACACTCTTAAAACTGCTGCACTTTTGCCTAACTAGAAACGTACGAACCCAAGCAACCAACCTAGTCAATCGAGACCGATCCATGTGAAACGGTAATATAACGCTGCTTTATTTTTTTTAATAGATCGCATTTTAACGATTGGTTGATTACGTTACAAAGTGCGACGTATTGGATGGGGCGACTGGGTGCGCATATACACCAATGGCGAAGTGGTAACACGCCCCCCCCCCACACTTCGCAAGCGATTTGGCCTAATTTCGTATCCTGGCCGGGGAAGATTGACTAGACGCCAATCCTTAACTGTGTGCCTCAGTTCACCCAGCAGTGATTAGGTACCTGGTTGTTAAATGCTTAACGGGTCGTATTCCAGGGAAACTTTGTGTGTAAAGGCTTACCATGAGCTATGGGAAGGGAAACCTCTCGGCCTGCTAACAGGAGTCAACAGTCGTCTGTTCCTGTACCCACCTGGTAGGAAAAAAGTAGTAGTTAGTGGCAGCTACAGTTAACATGTTTGTGGGTAATGGGTTGGTGGGAAGAAAGGGGAGGAGGGGCGAAGATGAGGCGGGGAGTGGAGGGGAAGGGCAGCGAATGGAGGTAAGAGAGAGAGAGAGGGAACGATTAGTAATGAAGGGACTCGGATTGATGTCCATAGGGAATGGAAAGGATGGGGGAGGTTGAGGGATGGGGAGATGAAATTCAGGAAGAGGATGCGGGTGTAGAGAGAGAGGAGGTTTGAAAGTTCGGTGGCCTGTCCACCATGGGTTGACATTTTTGTATGTGTTGTTTGTTTGCGTATGTGTTATGTTGGGTTGTCCGTACATTGGCTGGGGGGGCTAGTGTTTGTGACCTTGTTGGTGTCCTAAAGCACTAGAGCCGATGGAGTTGGCTGAAGGAGGCTAATCTTAGAAACATCAGGGTAGTTACACTTCTGCCGCCACGACAAATGGTTTTTTGGTTTTATATTTTTTGTAGGTGTTTTATTGATTTATTTTATTTTTTTTTTTTTTATTTATTTATTTATTTTTTTTTTTCCTTCTTTATTCTTCATTTGGTGTAGATTGGGTCCGGGATGGGCCACTCATCTGGATCGTCTGGCAGACCGCTTAGTATCTGAGGGCTTGGGAAGGCCTCATCATGGATATGTCTGATCACTTTTTGTTGGAGAGTGATTCTTCTGGTTCTGTGTGGTGGTTCGTGGATCTCGTAGTCGCTGGTGGTGTTTTCTGCTACGAAGGGATCTTCTGGGTCTGGGACATACATGAAGGGACTCATCCATGGGGGAAGGGAGCGAGAGTATTAGATGTGGGAGTTAAGAGAGGCTAGTGCGTGTGCTCCGTCATGTCTGGCGTGTTGAGTGCCGCCGCCACTCTCGCTCTCACAACCCGTAGCCTCGGACAAGAGAATCAAATATATCAACTTTAGACGTTGTGATTTCTCCCTTAACATTATTTTTTAAGTATTTTCTTCTATTATCTACATTGTTTTAATTTTAATTTTAATTCCATTGGTAAAATTCTGTTAGGGTTACAAGATGGACACAAAGATGACAAGTACTGCAGACGATGAGTCACAATGACGGGGCTGAAGATATGATGACCAACCCATACACCAGAAAATAAAGAAACGACGTTTCGGTCCATCTTGGACCATTACGACTTTATAATGGTCCAAGACGGACCGAAGTGTTGTCGTTTCTTCATTTTCAGACGTGTGGTCTGCTCATCATGATGATTCAACCCATCCTCATGTTTACATAGTACCTGTTGTGACGTTCGTTAATACTCACAATTTGTAGGTTTTTATTATAAGTTAGTAGTATACTGACTAGAAATTCTTTTATTAAAATAAGTGAAGCTAAAACACAAACTTAAATATTGCTAGGCCTAGTATAGCCCACATGTACTATATTAGGCCTCAGATGTTGTGTATTAGGTCTAGGGAGGTTACTTTACTTTGTTAAGGCAACACAAAAAAAGTTTTCCGGTTTGTCCAAGCCAATAGTTCAGATTTCTACGTTCTAACTTCGTTGTACGTCGGTATATATACTATAGCCCTCGTCGTTATTATAAGTACCACCAAACAGGAAGATGGCCTGGACAATTACTGTTCAAAAACTTCTGGCTCGTCAGAGGTGGGGAGGATGGCCACGCAGCCCGTCCTTCTAAGTTTACCAACGTCAAGAAACAAGTACTAAAGTGGCCTTATCCTAATCTACCAGAGGACCCAAAACAGAAAACGGGACAGTATGTCAATTTGACGAGCCGCTACCATTTTCTAGTACGACAGGAACTGTTTCAGAGCTCAGTGACACAAACCAGCAATTGTACTAGGTCCCTGTATTTGCTGGTCGCCTGATTCTCCGTGAAAGTTGCGAGCCCCACACTGTAGCCTACTGTTGATAGGCTTCAGCCATGCGGTGTACATTTGTAGTCCGGCAGTACCTGTTTAAAATCCATGCAAGGTTGCAAAATGACCCTATCTGGATGCTTCTAGTTGCTGTCAGGGTTGTATACTTACGGTATACAACCGTAAAGTATACTATACATCAAAAGTATGATGATACTTTTCAAGACGCTAGTGCTCTCTAGAGTGGAGTACTGCTGCACAATGACAGCCCCTTTCAAAGCTGGAGAAATTGCTGACCTGGAAAGCGTGCAGATATCTTTTACTGCTAGAATCCACTCAGTAAAACATCTAAATTATTGGGACCGACTAAAGAGCCTAAACCTGTATTCTCTTGAGCGCAGGCGGGAGAGATACATAATAATTTACACATGGAAAATAGTAGAGGGGTTGGTCCCAAACCTGCACACAGAAATAACAGCACATGAGACCAGAAGGCATGGCAGGATGTGCAGAATACCCCCGTTGAAGAGCAGAGGTGCAACAGGTACTCTGAGAGAGAACTATCAACCTCAGAGGCCCGAGACTGTTCAACACGCTTCCACTACACATAAGGGGCATAACTGGCCGACCCCTCACAGTGTTCAAGAGAGAACTTGACAAACGTCTCCAAAGGATACCTGATCAACCAGGCTGTGATTCATCCGTCAGGCTGCGAGCAGCCGCGTCCAACATCCTGGTTGACCAGTCCAGCAACGAGGAGGCCTGGTCGACGACCGGGTCGCGGGGTCGCTGAGCCCCGGAATCACCTCAAGGTAACCTAAAGGTAACGGTTCCTTTTGTGCTAAACATTTGCCTATTGCCATACTTCTGTTAGCGATATTAACTGCTTCATGCCTAGCAACTAAACCTGATAACGCAGTTTCAGGGGGAAGCTTTCCGTGTGTGCACTTCATCCTGTGCCACAGGCTAGCAGAATATTTACGCATCTTACAGCACAGCGACGGTGTTTAGATGCATGGTAAGAGAGGAGGGGGGAGGGGGCGTTACCTTGATTGTATTCAAGAGTCAACTGGTTGGGAAGGACAGTGGTGGATGGCACAGGAATGTGGTAATGCTTATGATTGTCTATGGTCTCATCCTCTCATGTGTGTGTGTGTGTGTGTGTGTGTGTGTGTGTGTGTGTGTGTGTGTGTGTGTGTGTGTGTGTGTGTGTGTGTATATATATATATATATATATATATATATATATATATATATATATATATATATATATATATATATATATATATATATATATATATATATATAATATCACACACATGGTCTGGTAGCTGAGCGGACAGAGCGCAGGACTCGTAATTATGTGGCCCGGGTTCGATTCCCGGACCCGGCAGAAACAAATGGGCAAAGTTTCTTTCACCCCTAATGCCCCTGTTACCTAGCAGTAAATAGGTACCTGGGAGTTAGACAGCTGTTACGGAGCTGCTTCCTGGGTACGTGTGGGGGGGGGGGAAACATTAGTTAGTTAGTAGTTACAGTTGATTGACAGGTGAGAGGCGGGCGGAAAGAGCAGAACACAACCCTCGCAAGAACAAATATAGGTGAATACACACGCACACACATTTACACATGCGAGAGGGGGTGACGTAATGTCCTCGTTACGTCACGCAGATCATGTTTTGACACGGTCCACTTACGACTTCGACATTCCCAGCTGTTGTCATCAGACCTTATGGGCTATTCATGTCCATGCCACTTCTTGGATGGCTTAATCTTCATCACTCAATCGTCAGTCACCACTGTAGAGACGCTGATGAAGGGAGGTGAAGTGCAGCGTGACACAGGTGAGAGAAGCGTCACTGCCACCGCTGGTAAATATCATTCTGTTGTTTACAATTTGTGAAACACGATGACAGCTCGGTGCGTTTTAATAATTGACGTCTTGCACAAGCAAGAATGGGTTAGATTGTTATAAGCGCAAGTGTTTTCGTGGTACTCTCAACAGATAAGGGGATAGCCTAGTTTTTATTAAAGTTGCATTATTAGTCTAATTTTTCTTAGATTTCATTTATAGCCTAATTTTCTTAAATAGAATTGTTATTAATCTAGTTTTCTTAATTATAATTGCATTATTAGCCTAGTTTTTAAAATTAGAATTGAGTTATAATCATTAGATATATTATCATATATAATATTGCCTTTTCCTATCAACAGTTCTGTTTTTTAATAAATACTGCCTCGTATACTTAATGATTAACATTTATAATCGCCACAGCCTCTCAGGATGTTGCATTTTATCATTTCGTCTCAGCTCTGCTGACTTTTTGTTTTCACATTAGTATGTTCAAGTGAAAGGGCTCACTGGGGGTTCATATTGTTGTAGTGGCCTCACTTAGATGTTGTAGAGTGCCTTGAAAGCTTCCTTATCCGGCTACCGAAGGCTAATCTGATGCGCCAGCATCCAATAAACCGTTTATATTATACTACTCAGTGTGTGTGTTCACTGTTGGAGTTGTTGTTGTCGATCTTCAGCTCCTGGGCATCGTCTTTTTTTCCATTCGTCGGCTGTCTATTGTGATAGAACGCGAGATCATCGGAAATTATCTTCTGTTAAAATCGTATATAAAAATTTGGTTATTTGCTTAGCTAAACGAACTAGAGGGTTCAGTTCCTGAACCGATTATGTGCCTCTGTAATCCTTTACACCACCGCCCATGGGATGGGTATGGGGTGCATAATAAAGAAATAAATTGAATTCAGCTACCTCCTACTAGCTCAAGGTAAGGTAAGATGGCTCACTCCATTTCCTTAGGACACTCTGGAGTGGTTTCCTTATATCTTTACCCCGTCTCGTCTGGATCTACAGCTTCCAACCACGTCCGTTCGTTCTAGTGTTAGAATAATGAACTTTTCACACACGTTTTCCAGTGTTGGGAGGTCCACCCGTGTCGCCTTTTCCTATTACCTAGCCTATTCCTTTCATTTCTAAGATTCCCTTTACTGCAAACATAAAAATTTTCTTAAACTTTCCTACATTGGAATATCACTTTTTTGTGACGAGGAAAGGATCGATGGAGCTGTGTGCTCCATTGATCCAGAGGCTAGTTATGACTTTAATAGTCTGACCAGAAGGTAACTACAATTTTTTTTATCATCACATTTAGGTACATCTGCATTTGTGCAGCTACCCTAGACTATATGAAGGGGAGTACAGGGTGTGTCAAAAAGCTAGCTACGTGATGCTAAAATCCCCATCACACAGGATGGTTAGTCATACAGAGGCATGTGATAAGTAGTCTGTACTGGCAAACTCTGGGTTCATTATGGGGATATCATCATGAACACAAGAATGAATAAAGTAACAGTGATACTTTAAGTCCCCATCTCACAGGATGGTTAGTCATATAGGGCCATACGTTCAGTAACCTGCACTGGCAAATTTTACACACACTAGGATTAGCCATCTTCTAGAGACATGTGATTCTTTTGGGTCACAGGGCGCTATTCTTTCTGAGGGATACTGTATCATGGACCATCTTGATAAGACGTCAAATAAATGTGTATTCGGTCAGATGTCTAGTTTTGCATTTTTCGGTCGGAGGCTGTTCACTTTAGTAGGCTATACTGGTGGCAGACGTCTCCAAGTATCTGAGTGCTATCCTAATCGCAAGGTTTTTGGACGTTGTCCTAATGGTCTCCAGGTTCCTGAGTGTGTGGGCGTGTTTGAATGTGCGTGGGTTCGAATGTGTATACGCCTGCATGTTTGACTGTCACACGACCTGCTGGCGGAGAGCGCCACACCTGTTTTTTTTTCTGTTATCGATGAGCGTGAGTAACGCTTCTCGCTATATATACAGTAACTCGATCGATGCCTTTGTGAATGAATAGTTAACTTTTTACAAAAGTTCGTAAATGGCTGCATTGAAGGTCCTGGTATTTTTTTCACATTCTCTCTCTCTCTCCTCCCCTCCCTCTGTTCCCCCTCCTCTTTCTTCCTCCTCCCCTTTCTTCCCCCTCCCCCCTTTGTTCCCCCTCCCCTCCTCTTTCTTCCCCCTCCCCTCCTCTTTCTTCCCCCTCCCCTCCTCTTTCTTCCCCCTCCCCTCCTCTTTCTTCCCCCCCTCCCCTCCTCTTTCTTCCCCCTCCCCTCCTCTTTCTTCCCCCCCTCCCCTTTCTTCCCCCTCCCCTCTTTTCCCGCCTCCCCTCCTCTTTCTTCACCCCCTCCCCTCCTCTTTCTTCACCCCCTCCCCACCTCTTTCTTCCCCCCTCCCCTCCCCTCCTCTTTCTTCCCCCCCTCCCCTCCTCTTTCTTCCCCCCCTCCCCTTTCTTCCCCCCCTCCCCTCCTCTTTCTTCCCCCCTCCCCTCCTCTTTCTTCCCCCCTCCCCCCCTATCTTCACCCCCACGGTAACAATAGGTGACGCGTGTGACACTCTTGTGACAGATGGCAACACTTGGCCATGACGGGCGAGCGGCGACACCGATGACTTACTGATACACGCACACGCACGCACACACCAACCCGTTCTCTTGATTTGCCACAACATACAAAATAAAGGGTACTAAAACACATGAACCCAGGCCACCCACCTAACCAACCCAACCTACGCATAAAAAACGCGAATATTTTTGAGCCCCACTCTCACAGACAGTGAGTATGGTGCTAAAAAGAAACAATGTAAGTCCCTCTGCAACAATATAGTAATCCTGACATTCCATCTTGGACTACACTACAGACAAACACCTGGAAAATCACCAGGTGGCGTAAGTTATATATTTAAAATGTTTAAATGTATACACCTATAAATTGTGTAATAAACATAGCAGAATCCTACGATTCTCAAAATGTTGGCAATAATTACAACAAAAAGTCGGTGATGCATACGGAACTCGATCAACCTCGGCCAAGTCATCTTATTTTGTGCTATGAAATCTATGGTAAAGAATGACACGTTTATAATAATATAAATACTCGGATCAGAGCAAGAAGGTAGCTAAAATGATCATGCCTCGTCTTGCCTAGCCTAGCACTACCTAACTTTGCCTAGCCTCGCCTATTGACGACTGCCCAATACAAAAATACATCCTATATCCAGAACGATGTTATGGCGGTATCAGACTTCTGGAAGTGCATCTAATTGTTACGTAAAAAAGTTCACATTTACAGATGTGGAGGAACATTAAAAATTGACAATAAACAATTTCAAGAAAATTTAGAAAATGGAACAAGAAATAAATATTGTCATATTTGATGAGAGAACAGATGGCAGGGCCAGTAATGTTGGAATAAAAAGAAGACCTGAAATAGGAATTATAAATATACTTAAAACCTGAGGCAAACTGTGAGAGACTGTAGAGAGAATATAAGATAAATGTCGAGCACCACAAACTAGAAAATAAATATAAAGATACTTGATTTTAACATTTATGTTAAAACCTGAAAAAATATATATTCAAAGATCAAGTTAACCTGCAAAATATATCGTCGAGCCTTTATGAGCGCCTAGGATGGGATGACTTGTAGCAACGGAGACATTACCTCCTTGCTCAATACAACCTTCAGTGCAGCTCTCCCAGTCAACGATACCAACGACCCAAACCACTAAACCTCATCCAAGGTTCAGCATTACCTTTCACTTCCTTTCCTCGCGATGAGTGCGAGGATCAACATATCCGCGGCCCGGTCTCTGACCAGGCCTCCTGGTTGGTGGTCTGGTCATTGGACGCGTCTGCTCACATCCTGACGCATTACTACCATACGTCATGGTACCAGACGATGATACGTGTCTCCCATTGTGGAGGCTCATAGTACCAGGCACTAATGTAAGTTTAATATATGCGTAAACATTGACATGTAGTATCCTGCCTCCTCCCTAACGCCATATACATTAATTATGAACAGTGGCGGGCCAGTCTTCCTGCCCGCCCTCTGTTCTCGCCCGACCGCAACATCTCCCGAAGTATCCAGTTATGTTCTTCATATTTCCCTGTCACTTCCCGTGAGACTGTTTCCATATTTCCTTGTTATGATAAATAACTTGAGCCATTACTGTTGATTTTATTCCAGTACTTGTGTTATACTGGCAACCCTCGCTGCTCTGTAGCTTCATCCGTTATGTCACTTTGGTCCGCTCCATCCCTGTCCTGTGCGGCTGTGAACAACGGAAAGTTGATTTTACAAATTCGTAAATTAAAACGTGGATAATATCCGCTGTAGATTATAACCTCATGTGTGTGTAAATCTACAGTTTAGATCTATTGTCTTAAGCTTCCCGTCCGCTCTAATAGTTCATCTCATTTTGACGTCCCATAAGGCCAAACACTGCTGGACTAAAAGTCTCAGCGGCTCGACAACCTTTACGTGATGTCCCGTTGGAGACAATGAGTCACAATAACTTGGCTGAAGATATGATGACCAAACCTACCTACCTTGTGGCTACCTTTGTTTAGCTCCCGGGAATCAATGGCCCGCGGCCCGGTCTCCGACCAGGCCTCCCTGTTGATCGTCTGGTCAACCAGGCTGTTGGACGCGGCTGCTCGCAGCCTAATGGTCCAGGAGATTGACGTATGAATCACAGCCTGAATGATCAGGTATTCTTCGGTGATGTTTTTAGAGTTCTCTTCAACACTGTGAGAGGCCGGTCAGTTATGCCTCTTATGTCCTTTATGTGTAGCGGGAGAGTAGTGAGAATTCTTGGGCTCTTGATGCTGAGGCAGTTCTCTCTGAGTACTTATTGCAACTCTGATTTTCAAAGGAGGTATTCTGCACATCCTGCCATGCCTTCTGGTTTCATGTGATGTAATCTCCGTGTTCAGATATGAAACCAGTCCCTATAATATCTGCCACGTGTAGGTTATTATGAATCTCTCTCACCTGCGTTCTGAAGAATACAGATTTAGAACTTTTAATCGATCCCAATAATCAAGATGACTTAGAGTGGATTCTAGCGGTAAAGGATCTTTGCACGCTCACTAGGTCAGCAATTTCTCCGGCTCTGTATGGGGCTGTTAGTGTGCTACAATATTCCAACCTAGAGAGTACTAATGTCTTGAAAAGTATCATTAAGGATATGGTGTCCCTTGTGTAGAAGGTCCTTGTTATCCAACCTGTAAGTTTACTTGCAGTCGTGACAGCTACTTTATGGTGTTCTATAAGGGTAAGGTCTTCCGACGTGATAACTCCTAGAGCCTCTACATTGCTCTTTCGTTCTACAGTGTGATTTGACTATTTTATATATGGTTGTACTTTCAAATCACTTGTGCTGTCCCCGTCTTGAGTACTGCTCAGTACTCCCTTCCCCCTTTCAGAGCAGGAGAGATTGCTGAAAATAGAGGGAGTACAGAGAACATGTACGGCATACATAGACGAGATAAAGCACCCAAATTATTGGGATCGCTTCAAAGCTTTGCAAATGCACTCATTAGAAAGGAGACGATAGAGAGATTAAATAATATACACGTGGAAAATACTGGAGGGCCAGGTCTCTAATCTACACAGTGAAATAACAACGTACTGGAGTGAACGATATGGAAGAAAATGTAGAATAGAACCAGTGAAGAGCAGGGGTGCCATAGGCACAATCAGAGAACACTGTATAAACATCAGAGGTCCGCGGTTGTTCAACATCCTCCCATCAAGTATAAGAAATATTGCTGGAACAACCGTGGACATCTTCAAGAGAAAACTAGATAGTTTTCTTCAAGGAGTGCCGGCCAACTGGGCTGTGCTGGATATGTGGGTCTGCGGGCCGCTGCAAGCAACAGCCTGGTGGACCAAACTGTCATAAGTCAAGCCTGGCCTCGGGCCGGGCTCGGGGAATAGAACTACTACTAGAACCCTCTCCAGGTATGCTCCAGAGATATATTTATGTACTTGTTAATTTCAGCCTTGAAAAGCCTTAAACCCGTGATATTTATCGAGCCAGTTTTAACGTGCTTAGCACTGTATAGGAGTTAAATTTTGCATCGTAGATAACCGGTGTACACCTCATCACTAGCAACGGTATGTGACAACGGTAGCAGGAACAGGACCCAAGCATGCGGGAAGTAACAGGACCCAAGCATAAGGGAAGCAACAGGACCCAAGCATACGGGAAGCAACAGTACCCAAGCATACGGGAAGCAACAGTAGCACCAAGAGTGAACATCACTGTACCACAACAGTAACACCACCATGAAGCGGCAGCAACATGTAAACAGCAACAGATGGCAACGGAAAAAGTATCCGAGCCGTAGAAGCTTTCTACAACGGTAATATTTTTTTTTTTTTTTTTTTTTTTTAGATATATACAAGAGTTGTTACATTCTTGTACAGCCACTAGTACGCGTAGCGTTTCGGGCAGGTCCCTGGAATACGATCCCCTGCCGCGAAGAATCGTTTTTTCATCCAAGTACACATTTTACTGTTGCGTTAAACAGAGGCTACAGTTAAGGAATTGCGCCCAGTAAATCCTCCCCGGCCAGGATACGAACCCATGACATAGCGCTCGCGGAACGCCAGGCGAGTGTCTTACCACTACACCACGGAGACTGGATATTGGTCTCTTACGCTCCGTTATCTGTTGTGAGGGAGAACACGAGGAGGAGGAGGAGCAACTGAAGGATGAGGGAGGAAAGGACGGGGCGAGGGGAGGAAAGAGGGAGGGGAGGACACTGATGAAGGGAGCTGGTATACAGGAGCTTGACCGTCCCATCACCCACACTACCTGGTGGATGCCGTTCACCTCTTACCCTCCCCCCCCCTCCCTCCCTACCCATGTGGCCTGCCAGCCCCCAGTATCGCATCATGTGTTGTTTGTGTGACCTTCTAGCACGCTCACACTCGAATATATGCATATACATATATGTATTCGGATATATATGAGGTCGCGGGACCGCCTCTTAAGTTCCAGTCAACAAGCGAGTTGTCATACATGCTTGTGACTCCAGCGGGGTACTCGCTCCCTGTCTAGCGGGGTACTCACTCCCTGTCTAGCGGGGTACTCGCTCCCTGTCTAGCGGGGTACTCACTCCCTGTCTAGCGGGGTACTCACTCCCTGTCTAGCGGGGTACTCACTCCCTGTCTAGCGGGGTACTCACTCCCTGTCTAGCGGGGTACTCACTCCCTGTCTAGCGGGGTACTCACTCCCTGTCTAGCGGGGTACTCACTCCCTGTCTAGCGGGGTACTCACTCCCTGTCTAGCGGGGTACTCACTCCCTGTCTAGCGGGGTATTCACTCCCTGTCTAGCGGGGTACTCGCTCCCTGTCTAGCGGGGTACTCGCTCCCTGTCTAGCGGGGTACTCACTCCCTGTCTAGCGGGGTACTCACTCCCTGTCTAGCGGGGTACTCACTCCCTGTCTAGCGGGGTACTCACTCCCTGTCTAGCGGGGTACTCACTCCCTGTCTAGCGGGGTACTCACTCCCTGTCTAGCGGGGTACTCACTCCCTGTCTAGCGGGGTACTCACTCCCTGTCTAGCGGGGTACTCACTCCCTGTCTAGCGGGGTACTCACTCCCTGTCTAGCGGGGTATTCACTCCCTGTCTAGCGGGGTACTCACTCCCTGTCTAGCGGGGTACTCACTCCCTGTCTAGCGGGGTACTCACTCCCTGTCTAGCGGGGTACTCACTCCCTGTCTAGCGGGGTACTCACTCCCTGTCTAGCGGGGTACTCACTCCCTGTCTAGCGGGGTACTCACTCCCTGTCTAGCGGGGTACTCACTCCCTGTCTAGCGGGGTACTCGCTCCCTGTCTAGCGGGGTACTCACTCCCTGTCTAGCGGGGTACTCGCTCCCTGTCTAGCGGGATACTCGCTCCCTGTCTAGAACTATTGACAGGGAGCGATAGCATGTTTCACTCCCTGTCTAGCGGGGTACTCACTCCCTGTCACTCCTCCTGGCTAAACTATATGCTACACTCACCTGAGGTCTATAGAAGAAGAACGAAATCTGATTATGTATATTGGTTCTACAAGGTAGCCAACTCCATCAAAATATTAAATATGTACCCAACTCGACTAATGATTAATCAGCCAATTACTCCATGGGATAACTGGGATCTATCAGTTGATTTTGTAAATGCGCCCAAGAAAGATAGTGTGCACACTACATTGTTAAAACAGTTAACACTGAAAAGCATCACTGAAAGTACTCAGAGTATGGGTAACGATGTTTATCAGTGCTATACCGACGGCTCTGTAGAAGAAGGTGGACGATGTACCGGATGTGCATGTAACATATTTGACCAATCTTCTCTCGTACATACAGCAATGAAGCGCGTCAATGACTGGGCAAGTACAACTCAAACCGAACTTGCAGGCATATACCTTGCCACTGAATTTTTAAAAGACAAAGGCAGTGGACTTATATACTGTGACTCGCAGAGTGCACTCCTGGCATTGAACGCACATAGTAGTGACACCCAGAAAATAGTCAGTGATATTCGAATGAATGTTTTAGCTGCCAAAGAAAACAGATTTGAGATTAAATTCCTATGGATACCATCACATGTTGGCATCTCAAGGCATGACACTGTTGATATGCTTGCTAAGTCAGCCTGTAGAAAACCAGTGGTAGAAATTGATATGGGTGTTTCATTAGCAGTGACAAAGAGAATACTTAAACAAATATCTAATGAAAATCTCACCGACCTAACAAATTCACAAAGACCTGAAAGATGTAGCATTAAATATTACGATAGATATCGTGGAGACATTCACATATGGGACTAATAGAACAAGAACCCGGCAATGTGATGTTATAGTGGCCAGAATACGCCTGGGATATAGACGTATCTGGCAGCTTTCTCAAAACCCAAATGTCGAGTCCACAATGTGTCAACTTTGTGAAAGAGAAAACATGCACTCTCTTGAACATTATATTGTAGAATGTCCCATACTGACTGACTTTCGCCCTCCTGGGCTAAGGTATGCTGAACTCTGTAGTTACTATATGAGTACTGGAACACTTGATGATATATTGGACTTGTATCCAAAATTGACCATGTAATGTATCAATCATACAATGTATGTATGTGATGTAACTATATAACCTGAGCTTGTAAAAGCACCTTCATCACCTTCAGTGATTAAGTGCTTAATTGCACACTAGTTTCTTTATCAGCTACCTCACCCTGTCAGGGTAAATGAGACAAATGTATGTGAATGCATGTATGTGTGTAAATATGTATGTGTATGTGTGTGTGTGTATGTATATGTATGGGTATAAAGCATATATGGAAGCTGATCAGAATTACATTTCACCTTTGTGAATGTACATTAATGACACTATGTAAAAGACACATCTAATACTTTATGTAGGGCATACGTAAATCTGTGTATCTATGTATTTACGTATGTAGGTTAGCTTAGCATTTTAAAAGCACCGAATCACCTTCTGTGGTTGAGTGTTCAATAAACCCTTGAACTGTATGTTTAACACTTCTCTAACCCTGTCCATGGAGGACAGAAGAAAATGTATATATGCTGGTTAGCACTGTAAATGTGTGGCCACGTCTGTGGTAGAAAATAATAAAAAAAAAAAAAAAAAAAAAAACAACTCCTCCTGGCTCGTTCCGTCCACCACTGTCCCCCACACTGCAGACAGTGTCTCGCGTGTGTAACTGGTCCGTTTGAGTGTTCTGTTGCTAGTTAGAGGGGTATCAGGTTGGCCAAAAATATATTTGTCTATTTATTTAATTATTTGCGGTGTTCCTCTGAGATCTGGAGAACGTCTTGTCTTTAGGTTATCTTGTTGTGGTGCCGAGGATCAATGTCCCCGCGGCCCGGTCTCAAAGCCCCCCTTCATTCTTTAAATATTTGAAGTTTCAGGTAAATATTGTGGTGGATCCGGTTGAGGTGTGAAGGCTGATGCGGGTCTCGGACACGTTCTTGTAAATACAATTTTATGTACTTGTATTTCCAGTAAATGTATTTGTAATACATTTTCCAGGTCAGCAAGTTGGCCATGGAACACTTATTGTACAATATTCCACCCTAGAGAGTAATTGAATTTGTTTTATCGGGGGACAGGAAGCCTGTGAATGTATATACTTGTATCGGTGTTACCCACGGAGGTCAAACTACTGACCCTCTCCAGGATGCAACCCCACAACAGCCACAATTACCGGGTACCTATTTCCTGCTTGGGAATGGAACTTGGGATTCCCGATTGTGTTTCGAGAATGAAGCCAACTGTAGTAAGAGTTGGCTTCATTCTCATCTCCTATCTTTGGCTTCTCATCTCCAGCCTATAATTTGTCTTCCGTTTGCGAGTTAGTTTAGTGTGTTCTTTAAACACAGAGATCATCTAACGTGATTACTCCAGAACCTTGAGTGTCTCGTCACACTTTATGGTGGGACGAGACGGCGTTGTGTGTGTGTGTGTGCTTCCGGTCATTATTTCCTCGTGTTGTTCACGACATGAAACTTGTGTTGACCATCAGATTGGTTTTAGTAACTTACTGGCTTACAGGAGTTTGGGGGTTGCCGAGTACTGGAGCAAGGCCAGGAGGCTCTTGGATAACCTCACCATGGAAGATGAAGAGCTTGAGAATATATGGAGGCTTTATAATGGGATCGAACCTGTGTCTCTGGACTCCGCAGGCACACGCACTACCGAGTGTGTGAAGATGAAAGGTCATGTGATGGGATCGAACCCGCATCCGAAGGCTCCATATAGTGTTCTTCTAATTTCATTGAGCTTCAGATTTTACTCTGCTTGACTATTACTTCAAGGTTCACGGTGTTAAGTGACGACCAGTCTCCCCGTGTTGCCAGTTACTTATTTCATTCCCCCCCCCCCTCCCCCCCCTCCCCCCGTGGTCACGTCTCTTGGAAGCTTTCACGAAGTTCGTGTATATTATGGCGGCATTTTGCGTGTCTTCCATTACAGCAGAGATCATATCAGTGGTGGAGCACCTGGTCCCGAGGCACAAGTATACTTCTCCACACCAATTTTGTATCAACCTGAATCCATGTAGTCTATAACTCTACTTTGTAGGACTTTGTCTCCTCCTCCCCCCCCCCCCCAATATTGTGACGGCGGGCGAGGCTAGCGCCAACAGTCGTAAATTTTGTGCAACAGCTTTCTTGCCCTGGTGTGGAGAGGGAATATTTCAGTGTGAGGAATGTCATCAGTGTCAAGCTACGATCTCATACCATGTCAACGTCTTCTCATAAAAGGTTTTGGCAATTGTTGATAAATTTAATATTTCAAGAATTTGGGTGTCGGAATACATGGCCATGCTGTCTATGGCTATATTGTCTGATTTTTGTTTTAAATTTTGAATGTCGGCAGATCCATCTGTAACGGTTCTATTGTTACGTAAAGTATGGTGACAAATAAACACAGACACTAAGATACTATATATATATATATTTGGTGGAATATACAGAAGTACACAGGTGATACTTTGGTGTGAGTTGAGCGCACTGAGCGTCGGTACAGTATCTCGCAAGTGTCTGCTCTAGACCACACTTGAAAGTAGTCTCTGCTTAATGTTTGCTATTCTGCTGCTTATATGCTCGGGCAACACCTCACCGTGTTGCCCGGGCAACGCCTCATCTCATTCATCTCCAAAGGTTGACAGGAATATTACAATGCATTTGGAGCGAGTATATTATTGGGATAATCTACTCGCTACACATCCCACTCCGACAGCTCGTGGCCCAAGAGCTTTGATCTTCTCGAGGGGGAAACTAAGTCCCTCAACACATAATTCCAACATGACTACAAATCAGGAAATCCACACAGAAAAAACAAAATGACCCAACAAACAGATCAAAATATGTACAGAAACGTCTGAAGGTTTTCATAATAATGCTGCACAGTATTGTTCTGTACACTTCTGGGTTGCCTTGCTAGGATTTCGGGACTCAGCGTCCCCACGGCCCGGTCCTCGACAAGGTCTCCTCGTTGCTGGACTGGTCAACTGGGGTGTTGAACGCGTCTGCTCGCAGTCTGACGTGAAAGTCACAGCCTTCTTGATTAGGTACATAGTGCGTACCGAGTACGTAGCGAGTGCGTACCGAGTACGTAGCGAGTGCGTACAGCACGCAGGATATCTAACTCGCACATTGCACATTCCTGAACAGTTTCCTTCACCTGTTATTTTCCATCTTTACTTCCCATCCCCCCAAAAATAAACCCTCCTCCCTCTCCCCTTTCCTCCAAAGTGTGTGTACCTCTCTCCGTCACTCCCCCTCCCCCCACCTTTCCTACCTCGGTTGTGGCACAGTGTCTGGTCGGAGTGTCCTCGCTTCTGTCCACTATTCCGTGATAAACGCACGACAATAACGAATAAATTTGGACGTAAGGTTTGCTGATTATAACTCCCGATGGACGTTGTTGGTTTTGTTGGCGTTAGTGGCTGGTGGTGGTGGTGGTGTTGTGGTTGTGGCGTTAATGGCTTTGTTGGTGTTTTTACAGGCTGGTGTGGTTGTTGGTGGTGGTGGTGGTGGTGGTACTTGGTAGAGGAGATGAGGGGAATTAGGTGGAGGAAGAGTCAGGTATTCTGTAGCGGAAGTTCACTAATTGTCTATAATCCACCCATTACTGTGGGTGGAGGGGGAGGGGGTCGTGTGGGTGGAGGTGGGGATCGTGTGGATGGAGGGTGGGGATCGTGTGGATGGAGGGTGGGGGTCGTGTGGATGGAGGGTGGGGGTCGTGTGGATGGAGGGTGGGGGTCGTGTGGGTGGAGGGTGGGGGTCGTGTGGGTGGAGGTGGGGGTCGTGTGGGTGGAGAGGTATTATTGGGACGGCAGTCGTTGTAATATTGGGAAAGTATTGTCACTCATCCCTCATTTCTACATCCGTGTAGAAATGCATTGCATTGCATTGAAATACATTGCATCACACGGCCGGGTACCACTACTAGGCCTCCGGACTTAGGGCCTGATCAATCAGGGTGTTGGCGGACGCAGCGTGTATGAACTATTCAGCCGTTCTATTCCGGCAGAATAGAACATTTTGTGGAACGTGACAAGTTGCCTCTTGCTGATGGGTCTTGTTGGCAGGAAATGAAAACAATCTGGGAAATCCTTAAACAGACGCGACTATCACAAACAAGGAAAATAGATGTAAACAGGGAGAGCGAAGAAATAAAGCAGACGTTGAGGCGATCATACGAGTCTGAGGAAATGGAAATGGAACAGAAAGCTATACAAGAGATAAAGAAAAATACAAAATATTTTTTCACATGCAAAATCAAAATCCTCCATCAGTATTAGACCTTTAATTACAACTGAAGGAACGTACACAGAGGACAACAAAGAAATTGGTGAAATTCTAAGAAGCCAGTATGAGGCTATGTTTAGCACACCAATAAACAATATGAAAGTTGAAGATCCAGACAGTGTCTTTATGAATGACATCCAAAATAATGAACTACACAACTCGGGACAACTTAGATTTAGAGCGGGAAGATCCTGTCTGTCACAGTTACTTAACGACTATGACAAAATCACAAAAGCCTTAGAAGAATAGTTAAATGCAGATGTATACACACAATTTGCAAAGGCATTCGACAAATGTGACCATGGAGTGATAGCCCATAAAATCAATAGGAATAACGGGTAAAGTGGGGCGTTTGATTTTCAAGTTTGCCAAACAGATTGCAGAGAGTGACGGTCAATCAAATAAGATTAATCCCAAGTGGAGTGAAAGGCTCTGTATCCCAGGGCACAGTCTTTGCACCGCTGCTATTTCTCATTATTATCTCTGATATAGTCAAAAATACTAGTCACAGCTGCGTGTCATCCTTTGCAGATTATACAACAAACCGACATGAAAATTTCCTGTGTAGAAGACACTTGAAAACTGCAGCCAGATATTAAGCAACATGTAAAAGATCTGGGAATTATGATGTCTGACTACCTGACAGTGAACATGTTATATTTAGTGAACATAACCGAGCAAATATAGCGGCGGCCATTGCCGGAACAACCTTCCACATCTTCAAGAGAACTAAATTGTTTTCTAAAAAAAAAAAAAAAAAAAAAAAGTGCCAGAAAAACCGGGCTGTGGTGGGTATGTGGGCCTGCGGGCCGCTCCAAGCAACAGCCTGGTGGACCAAACTCTCACAAGTCAAGCCTGGCCTCGGACCGGGCTTGGGGAGTAGAAGAACTCCTAGAACCCCATCAAGCAGGTATCAAGCAGAGCCCAGCAGGCTCAGGAATCTGTACACCAGTTGATTGACGCTTGAAAGGCGGGACCAAAGAGCCAGAGCGCAACCCCTGCAAGCACAAATAGGTGAGTACGTCTGGACGATCGTTAACTCTTCGTCTGCCAACCCCCGCCCCCCCCCCCCCCCCCCGTAACGAACGACCATGGTAACGAGGTAATTACGACGTAAGCAGCTGTTGTGCACCGGTTGTTACACCCTCCTTGCCAGATATTAGCATACCAGAGCTGCCGTTGTCGCCAGTGAGGCGATTGATTGATTGATTGATTGATTGATTGATTGATTGATTGATTGATTGATTGATTGATTGATTGATGAAGATCAAGCCACGCAAGAGGTGGCACGGGCATGAATAGCCCGTAAAAGGCTATAGATGCCACAAGTATTACTGTAGTGTGTGGTTGGCGTCAAGGGAGGAGACAAGCATGACACAAGGGGAGAGACAGATGGACTCAGCAAACAAGAGACATAACAAATGGCTGTTTTAGAGTGCATTCAATGAGCCTAATCGTCAATTAAGACAAGATTCGTCGCATATTTCATGCCGTTGCAAGGCGTACAAGTCGTGTTGATTTAAGTACCTAATTGTGCACTCGACTACATGCTTGTGTGTGTTAGGAATGAGCTCCAGCTCCCGGGCCTGGCATCATCCAGTAATTAGTGGATGTGATGCATCAGGAAGGGTAGGTTAGTTTAGTTCGTCTTTGCAACATAAACAACAAATCTTTTCCGGTCTGTCCACATTCAACATGTCCGATTTCTATATAATTGTGTTGAAGGAAGGTCTATGTACTATGGTCATCATCGTCACTAAGAACTACCAAAGCAGGAGGATGGTCTGTGTCAGAATGTCAGCGTTTGTCTTCCATACCAGCGCTATGAGATTAATCTCTCAGACCATCCTCACAGATTAGAGACCATCCTGGTGGTAAATCTGTGAATTTCCTCAAGCTTGTTGACCTTGTGAGGTGTGTGGGTTCCATGCTGGTGCCTAATACCAGTGACTTGCCGTGTCCTTAAGTCTCTGTGTGGAGAGTCCTGAAAGTCGTTCCTACATTTTCCAGCACTGCGTCTGCCAGAGACAGGTGTAACAGTCCTGCCAATTTGAATGCGCCAAAGTCCTAATTCTCCTGTCCATCTCTCATCATCTTGCATTTGTTATGGTTGAACAGCCATAAAAATGATAGGCTAGATTACGAAAACTTTCAAATCCAGGGATCCCATAATAGTGGGTGAACTATTCAAGTCACTTGTGTTGTCCCGTCTTGAGTACTGCTCAGTACTCACTTCCCCCTTCAGAGCAGGAGAGATTGCTGAAATAGAGGGAATACAGAGAACATATACGGCATACATAGACGAGATAAAACACCTAAATTATTGGGATCGTCGCAAAGCTCTCCAAATGTACTCACTAGAAAGGAGACGAGAGAGAGAGATCAAATAATATACACATGGAAAATACTGGAGGGCCAGGTCCCTAATATACACAGTAAAAAAACAACATACTGGAGTGAACGATATGGAAGAAAATGCAGAATAGAACCAGTGGAGAGCAAAGGTGCCATAGGCACAATCAGAGAACACTGTATAAACATCAGAGGTCCGCGGTTGTTCAACGTCCTCCCAGCGAGCATAAGAAATATTGCCGGAACAACCGTGGACATCTTCAAGAGAAACCTACGTTGTTTTCTTCAGTAAGTTCCGGACCAACCGGGCTTTGGTGGATATGTGGGCCTGCGGGCCGCTCCAAGCAACAGCCTGGTGGACCAAACTCTCACAAGTCAAGCTTGGGAAGTAGAAGAACTTCCATAACCCCATCAAGCAGGTGTCAAGCAGGTATCCATCTACCACTTGTTAAAATAAGAATACAGGAAACTACAGTTGGCGAGTTGGTCCACTCGATATGTTCCTATATTTCCTAATATGCTGTAGTGGTCTTGTGGTTTGACGATGTGTTGCAGCTTCCGGCGGTCTCTCAATATCTTTATAGTCTCAAGTTTACCATAACATAGTGACTAAGGCTTCAATATCAGGTGGCAGGTGGTTAGTACAGAGGACGGGGTCAAGAACTTCTCCCTGGCAGGTGGTGTGCGCCTCATGCCTCACATCTCTCTTCTTGTAAGTAATTATGAGGATAAAGCGCTGTTGTTGTTGTTTAGATTCAGTTACTTTGAATAAAATGTTGCAAGTAGCACGGGCTATGGTGAGCCCGTAGTGGACTTACCTGGCACAGGAGCGGGGCTGATGGATAAAGCGGTAAACCAGTATGACAATATAGGACAAGTGCTATATAGTCATACTGGCATATAGTCATATAGCTCTCACAAGTGGTACGGGAGTAACGCTGGCGGGGGGTAACTCATAGCAGCACGCGAGAGCAAACATACTAGATCAGGTGTGTGTGTGTGTGTGTGTGTGTGTGTGTGTGTGTGTGTGTGTGTGTGTGTGTGTGTGTGTGTGTGTGTGTGTGTGTGTGTGTGTGTGTATAGAGAGAGACCATGACGGGCTTCTTTCACTTTACCCACCCACCCCCACTTCCCCACTCACCCCCCAATTTCATTCACACTTGCACTCGTTCCCCCCCCCCCCCCTCCCTCCCCACCACACACACATCCCAGAACTCCACCTGCCGTAGTTGACTTATCAAGCCTTGACCCTGAACCCTTAAGTGGAGGTGGAGAGAGAGAGAGTGAGTGAGTGAGTGAGTGAGTGAGAGAGTGAGTGAGAGAGTGAGTGAGAGAGTGTGAGAGTGAGAGAGTGTACTCACCTAATTGTGCTTGCGGGGGTTGAGCTTTGGCTCTTTGGTCCCGCCTCTCAACTGCTGCCTCAACTCAACCGCCTCTCACACTCTCAAGTGTGAGAGTGAGAGTGTGTGTGTGTGAGAGAGTGTGTGTGAGAGAGAGAGTGAGTGTGAGAGAGTGAGTGAGTGTGAGAGTGAGTGAGTGAGTATACATTGATAAAGGGGATGGAAATAAGGAGAAGAGAGAGGTAGCAAGAACAAAGCACCCGGAACCAGACCAAACCAAACTAGACCACGGGAATTGTGTAGTTTTGATTTGGTAAGTTAAGAGTGTGGAGGCTGAGGGCACGGATGGTGTGTCCTTGGTAGTGGCAGCTCTCACTCACAGTTAGCTGAGAGATAACTCAACGAGGTAGTCAAATTTCTTGAGAATCGACTTGAGAATGGTCCAGGACGGACCGAAACGTCGTCGTCCCTTCACCTTCTAGTGTGTGTGGTCTGGTCAACATACTTCAGCCACATTATTATGACTTATCGCCTGCATAGTCAAATTTCCTTCAGCTGGTTCCGGGAATTAATGTAGCCCCAGTTTCTGAGTAGGCTTAGTGGTTCAACCCGTTCTCCCGGCTAATAGGTCGCGCTTTTTACGTTAGAGGTTAAAACCCACAAATGCATCCTACGATGAAAATAAATGGCTCTCAAATATCTACGTTTTCTATGCATTGGACCCGATTTGTTAGGTACGGGGTTGATTGGGTTCGTACGCTTCTGGCTTCTGGTTGGATTTTGTACGGAATGGCGCATAAACTGGGGGGGGGGGAGGCTGGCTGCCTGGTTGACGCTGTGATTGACCAGACTGTTGGTCTGGTCGATCACACCAACTGGATAATAAGTGTTTAGTCTTGTAGGCCTACCAGGCTCTAGTCCATATTTAGCGAGTGCCACTAACTTTGTTCCAAGTGTTTTATCTCGATATATTGTGTTGGCATCTTGTCTATATTATCTCTATCTCCCCATAGCCTTAAGCCTAAGGTGAAGGATCACTAAAATACATAATACTGAATTTTTACTATGGAGACAAATATCGAATTAAAAGTAAAGAGGATTATTATGGTGAATGTTAAGTAGTAAACATTACCACATTTCTATAGTTGTTTGTCCTTTTGTTTGGTAATGTTTTGGTGCGAGGCGTGTTGGTGGAGGAGTGTTGCTGTGTAGGAACGTTCATCCCGTCCCTATACTCCTATACTCATAGGAACGTTCAACCCGTCCCTATACTCATAGGAACGTTCAACCCGTCCCTATACTCCTATACTCATAGGAACGTTCAACCCGTCCCTATACTCCTATACTCATAGGAACGTTCAACCCGTCCCTATACTCATAGGAACGTTCAACCCGTCCCTATACTCCTATACTCATAGGAACGTTCAACCCGTCCCTATACTCATAGGAACGTTCAACCCGTCCCTATACTCCTATACTCATAGGAACGTTCAACCCGTTCCTATACTCATAGGAACGTTCAACCCGTCCCTATACTCCTATACTCATAGGAACGTTCAACCCGTTCCTATACTCATAGGAACGTTCAACCCGTCCCTATACTCCTATACTCATAGGAACGTTCAACCCGTTCCTATACTCATAGGAACGTTCAACCCGTCCCTATACTCCTATACTCATAGGAACGTTCAACCCGTCCCTATACTCCTATACTCATAGGAACGTTCAACCAGTTCCTATACTCATAGGAACGTTCAACCCGTTCCTATACTCATAGGAACGTTCAACCCGTTCCTATACTCATAGGAACGTTCAACCCGTCCCTATACTCACAGGAACGTTCAACCCGTCCCTATACTCATAGGAACGTCCGTTAACACGTCCAACGTGTTAATGAACGTTCATAAGATGATTCGACAAAGTGTAGCTGGTCAACTTTTAGATTAATATTAGGTCATGTACATGACCAATTCCAGTCCTCACACGTTAACAATAAAGTCTACTATCAACAAAATAAAGTGCCATCAACAACGTCACTACCACCACCAACACAACACCACCACCACCACCACCACCACCACCACCACCACCACGTCCACCACCACCACCACCACCACCACCACGTCCACCACCACCACCACCACCACCACCACCACGTCCACCACCACCACCACCACCACCACCACCACGTCCACCACCACCACCACCACGTCCACCACCACCACGTCCACCACCACCACCACCACCACCACGTCCACCACCACCACGTCCACCACCACCACCACCACGTCCACCACCACCACCACCACGTCCACCACCAACACCACCACCACCAACACCACCACCACCACCACCACCACCACCACCACCACCACCACCAACACCACCAACACCACCAACACCACACCACCACCACGTCCACCACCACCACCACCACCACCAACACCACCAACACCACCAACACCACCACCAACACCACACCACCAACACCACCACCACCACCACCACCAACACCACCAACACCACCAACACCACACCACCACCACGTCCACCAACAACACAACATCACCAACACCACCACCAATCACCAACATCTTGGCGCCTCCACCCCTCCTCTCTCAAGTCTTCCGTAAGGGCTGAACAAGACTTTGGATAACACATCTTAAGTGGTCTTGAAAGTGGACCCAATGGCACCTCGAGTGAGGCCCAGCATCACAGGGCGGCGGAGAAGGCATTGGAACACTTTATAAAGGATTTTAAATGTTTTAGAAAGTGGAAGGTTTAAGAAGGGGTTTAGTTGTTTATAACGATTCTTTGCGGCGGGGATCGTATTCCAGGGACCTGCCCGAAACGCTACGCGTACTAGTGGCTGTACAAGAATGTAACAACTCTTGTATATATCTAAAAAAAAAAAAAAAAAAAAAAAGAGGGTTTACAAAGGTTCAGAGAGTATTTTAAGAGGTTTCCCGAAGATCAGGGAAGAATTCAGCGGAAGGCTGAATATAGTTTTGAGATAATGAATAGGTTTAAACCCCTCGGCCTGAGACGATCTGTGGTTAAGACGGTTTGAATAATTTCTTTCGGAGCTCAGCTATGCTTCAAAGAAAGTTGAGGTGTGTGTGTGTGTGTGTACTCACCTATTTGTGCTTGCGGGGGTTGAGCTCTGGCTCTTTGGTCCCGCCTCTCAACTGTCGGTCAACTAATGTACAGGTTCCTGAGCCTACTGGGCTCTATCATATCTACACTTGAAGCTGTGTATGGAGTCAGCCTCCACCACATCACTTCCTAATGCATTCCATTTGTCTACTACTCTCACACTGAAAAAATTCTTTCTAACGTCTCTATGGCTCATTTGGGCACTCAATTTCCACCTGTGTCCCCCTAGTGCGTGTGCCCCTGGTGTTAAATAGTCTGTTTCTATCTACCCTATCAATTCCTCTGAGAATCTTGTATGTGGTGATCATGTCCCCTCTAACTCTTCTGTCTCCCAGTGACGTGAGGTTTAATTCCCGTAGTCTCTCCTCGTAGCTCATAGCCCTCAGCTCTGGCACTAGTCTGGTGGCAAACCTTTGAACCTTTTCCATTTTAGTTTAATGCTTGACTAGATATGGACTCCATGCTGGTGCCGCATACTCCAGGATTGGTCTGACATGTGTGTGGTATACAATGTTCTGAAAGATTCCTTACACAAGTTTCTAAAGGCCGTTCTTATGTTAGCCAACCTGGCATATGCCGCTCATGTTATCATCTTGATACGAGCTTCAGGGAACAGGTCTGGCGTGATATCAACCCCCAGGTCTTTCTCTCTCTCTCTCTGGCTCTTGAAGTATTTTATTTCTCAAATGATACCTTGTGTCTGGTCTTCTGCTCCCTACACCTATCTTCATTACATTACATTTGCTTGGGTTAAAGTCTAACAACCATTTGTTAGAGTTTAGAGGACCACAACTGTGGACCTCTGATGTTTATACAGTGTTCTCTATAAACTCTTCTTGATAGTAGGTGCAGTTTGCATACCTCTGCATTTCATTAATTCTATTCTGCATTTTCTTCCATATCGTTATTTGCTCTCAACATGGTCCGTAGTCCCCAGCGGTCTGGTTACTACGTCCCCAGAGCTCTGTCCGTTCAGCCGCCAGGCCCCGTGTGTACTCACCTAGTTGTGCTTGCGGGGGTTGAGCTCTGGCTCTTTGGTCCCGCCTCTCAACCGTCAATCAACAGGTGTACAGGTTCCTGAGCCTATTGGGCTCTATCATATCTACACTTGAAACTGTGTATGGAGTCAGCCTCCACCACATTGCTTCCTAATGCATTCCATTTGTCAACCACTCTGACACTAAAAAAGTTCTTTCTAATATCTCTGTGGCTCATTTGGGCACTCAGTTTCCACCTGTGTCCCCTAGTGCGTGTGCCCCTTGTGTTAAATAGCCTATCTTTATCAACCCTGTCGATTCCCTTGAGAATCTTGAATGTGGTGATCATGTCCCCCCTAACTCTTCTGTCTTCCAACGAAGTGAGGTTCAATTCCCGTAGTCTCTCCTCGTAGCTCATACCTCTCAGCTCGGGTACTAGTCTGGTGGCAAACCTTTGAACCTTTTCCAGTTTACTCTTATGCTTGACTAGATATGGACTCCATGCTGGAGCCGCATACTCCAGGATTGGTCTGACATATGTGGTATATAATGTTCTGAAAGATTCCTTACACAAGTTTCTAAAGGCCGTTCTTATGTTAGCCAACCTGGCATATGCTGCTGATGTTATCCTCTTGATATGAGCTTCAGGGGACAGGTCTGGCGTGATATCAACCCCCAGGTCTTTCTCTCTCTCTGACTCTTGAAGTATTTCATCTCCCAAGTGATACCTTGTATCTGGTCTCCTGCTTCCTACTCCTATCTTCATTACATTACATTTGCTTGGGTTAAACTCTAACATCCATTTGTTCGACCATTCCTGCAGCTTGTCCAGGTCTTCTTGAAGCCTCAAGCTGTCCTCCTCTGTCTTAATCCTTCTCATAATTTTGGCGTCGTCAGCAAACATTGAGAGGAATGAGTCTATACCCTCTGGGAGATCATTTACGTATATCAGAAACAGGATAGGTCCAAGCACAGAGCCCTGTGGGACTCCACTGGTGACTTCCCGCCATTCTGAGGTCTCACCCCTCACTATAACTCTCTGCTTCCTATTGCTTAGGTACTCCCTTATCCACTGGAGCGCCCTACCAGTTACTCCTGCCTGTTTCTCCAGCTTATGCATCAACCTTTTATGGGGTACTGTGTCAAAGGCTTTCCGACAGTCCAAAAAAATGCAGTCCGCCCATCCTTCTCTTTCTTGCTTAATCTTTGTCACCTGATCATAGAATTCTGTCAAGCCTGTAAGGCAAGATTTACCCTCCCTGAACCCATGTTGATGGGTTGTCACGAAGTCTCTTCTCTCCAGATGTGTTACTAGGTTTTTTCTCACAATCTTCTCCATCACCTTGCATGGTATACAAGTTAAGGACACTGGCCTGTAGTTCAGTGCCTCTTGTCTGTCACCCTTTTTAAATATTGGTACTACATTAGCAGTCTTCCATACTTCTGGTAGGTCTCCCGTTTCCAGTGACCTACTATACACTATGGAGAGTGGCAAGCTAAGTGCTCCTGCACACTCTTTCAATACCCATGGTGAGATTCCATCCGGCCCAACAGCTTTTCTCACATCCAGCTCCAATAGGTGCTTCTTGACCTCATCTCTTGTAATTTCGAACCTTTCCAAGGTCACCTGGTTTGCTGCCACCTCTCCTAGCACCGTGACTTCTCCCTGTTCTATTGTAAAGACATCCTGGAACCTTTTGTTGAGTTCTTCACACATCTCTTTGTCATTCTCTGTGTACCTGTCCTCGCCCACCCTAAGTTTCATCACCTGTTCCTTCACTGTTGTCTTTCTCCTGATGTGACTGTGTAGTAGCTTTGGTTCGGTCTTGGCTTTATTAGCTATATCATTTTCATACCTTTTCTCAGCTGCTCTTCTCACACTAACATACTCGTTCCTGGTTCTCTGGTATCTCTCTCTACTTTCTGGTGTTGTTATTACGGAAGTTCCTCCATGCCCTTTTGTTCAGCTCCTTTGCTTTCATACATTCCCTACTAAACCACGGATTCTTCCTTTGCTTCTCTGTTTTTTCCTGTTGGGCTGGGACAAACCTGCTTACAGCCTCCTGACATTTTTGGGTGACATAGTCCATCATGTCTTGTACAGACTTAGTTCCGAGTTCTGTGTCCCAATGTATATCCCATAGGAATTTATTCATCTCCTCATAGTTTCCCTTTCGGTACGCCAGCCCTTTGTTTCCCAGTTCTTTTTTGGGGGTGATAATTCCTAGCTCAACCAGGTACTCAAAGCTCAATACACTATGATCACTCATTATGTGTGTGTGTGTGTGTGTGTGTGTGTGTGTGTGTGTGTGTGTGTGTGTGCGTGCGTGCGTGCGTGCGTGCGCGCGCGTTAGAGAGAAATATAAATAATAGATATAATAGAGGAAACATAAATTGGTTAGAAAGATGGGGTCCAAGAACAATAGCTTGATTCTACAGACACAAATAGTAAATACACACTCAGCGAGGGTGTGTAAATATGAGAGTTAAGTACAATATGATGAAGCCTCAGAAAAGTTCATTCCAGCCCGTAAAGACAGATTAGAAACATCCCGTCCGACCAACTGTGAGCAAACAGTGCCACGAGAACATGGAACAACGACAATATAGGAAGAATAACATGGAACAAAGACAATATAGGAAGCAGAGCACGGAGAACAGAAGCAAATACAAGGTAAGTAACCTTGTTTATGCTAGTGGAGAGAGGCATTGCCATGTATGGTGACTTCAGGTAAATAAACACGTTATGTCAGACTTTGAAATGAAGTCAGACTTGTGAGGGACTCATAACAGATGCCAGGAAGTCTTCGAACCCGACGCTTACACTTGTCTTAGTGGTCAGAGTGCCAAGAATTAATGATCTTACCATAACAGTAAGAGAAGCAGCTCTCGTCTGCCTTTCACTGATTACATGTTGTTGTTTACACTCAGCTTCTCGGAGCCAAAAGTTGGAAGCAGCAGCAGCACTCTCTCCTGTCGTGAGAGTGCAGCAGACGAGAGCGGGCGGGCGGGCGGGCGGGCAGGCAGGCGGGCGGGCGGGCGGGCGGGCGGGCTGCGTCTTCATGATGAGCCTTTGATTTTGATTGTTGCCGCCGGAGGCGCCTAGTTTATTGTGCACCCCATACTCATCCTGTGAGCGGTAGCGCAAAAAGCATTACAGAGGGCACAAAAGGTCTTTATCAGACCTCATCTTAGATTATTACATAAACAATTTCATCTATCCTTCACACCTTATAGTTACAATGTCAGCTAATTACAGAGAAAGTGCTATTTCAAGAGCTATATATTTACAGTAAGTCATTATACATTAATGGTAGGTCTTATCGCTAATACATAATAGTTTGACCAATGGAGATATTAGTCATAGGGGAGCTGCTGTTTATTATTAGTCCTCACAATACACTACTTGTTTCTGAATCTCATATGTCGTTTATCTACTGGAAGCGAAATGTGGATACAGTGCAAGGATTTCAGGTAATTTATCCATGGTAATAAGATAGGTTGCCATATCATACAGAGTGAGCTTAGATTTATTTATAAATGGCTCAATTTTACTACAATCCAAGATATAGTGTTAGTGTGTGTCCCTGTCTTTGTCCACACACTTTACACTTTACTTCATCTAAATTCCTATACAAGTTGAACTGCCAGAGATACTTGTAGCCAAGTCTTATACGAGCTGTGACAACATCTGTTAGTCTACTTACATTGTTACTTGCCCCATACACATGTTTTACTTCACACATTTCATTGTGATGAACAATGGACCTGCTAGTTCCAGTTTGCACTGTTCTACTGTCTTCAAATTCATCCCGGAGTTCTCGTCTAATGACACTTTTAAGGGACCTATTTGATAACTCAAGATTCCGTTCAGTACTGTCTTTATTTACTGCAGCCTTAGCAAAAGCGTCAACAGGAAATAATTTAATAATATTATGTTTAATAATATTAATTTATATACGAGAAGAAACCATGTCATGTTCCTGCAGGCCAATATGAGGAGGAAGCCACAACATTTTTATATTTACCCTCTTGCTAAGTATTCTTATTCTAGCTTCCAAGACAAGCACGTTATTACTTGATTGCAAACTGTTTATTGCTCGTAGTGAGGAAAGGGAGTCGGAAATAATTAAGCTGTCTACTTCAGTGTTGTCAATAATTTCGAGTGCTACCAGTATTGCTACCAACTCAGCTTGCATTGTGGATGCCCTGTTCTACCTGTATACTAATTCGGATATTCCTTTGAATTGTGCTGCCATCGGGCTGATGAGCAATAACAGCACTTCCTGCCCTCCCTGTAGCTGTATTGAGTGATCCGTCAGTGTATATGGTCTGTGCTATGTTGTTTTCAGCTTGTATATTGTGAATGTGTTCTATGTAACTTGCTTAATTTAGCAGCAAGCTGAGCATGAGGGTTGCTTGTGATTAGTTTCTTGGTGGGGTATGCAGGGGTCAGGATGTCAAAAGGTACTATCTGCCAGGGTGGAAGGAAGTGCTGTACTCTTTCATCTGTATATACATCGTGCAGTCCCATCATTTTAATATGAGTGGCTGTTCTTTGAATCCATTTAGACTCGCTGGTTCCATTTCGTATGTGTTCTAACAGTGCAACTGACACAATGTTGTTTTTGTTATCACGCAGAAGCTTTAGTCCCATCATAAGATTAATTTCAAATATTCTATCTCGAATGCTAAGTATATTTAACTCTTACCGCATGTTGAGAACTTTGGTAGTTATAGGACAGCCTGTAGTGGACTTACCTGCCACAGGAGATGTGCCGAATGATTACAGCTTGAGGGATTTTAAGGGTTCATAATAATTAGTGTTATATTGAATGGCTTCGAGCCATAAATTGTCTTCTGGAGCAGTTAACGTTGTAACAGTATTCCGTCTTCGTATATCTGGTGTTAACGTTCTTGTTTCTCAATTCATCTTTGTGTTCTTACCGTAAAGTTCTCTTGATTACTCCCACGTCTTTCTTGTTACATATTTTGTGTGGTGGTCTGGCGCCCTTGTGGAGCTTTGTGGTGACCTCTCGCTTCTTGACGCTACTCACACTTGTGAGTAGCTTCAATAGTAGCTACTATAGCTACTATACTGTACTATACTGTAGTACTACTATATACTACTATATACTATAGTACTACTATATACTATAGTACTACTATATACTATAGTACTACTATATACTATAGTACTACTATATACTATAGTACTACTATATACTACTATATACTACTATATACTATAGTACTACTATATACTACTATATACTATAGTACTACTATATACTACTATATACTATAGTACTACTATATACTACTATACTGTAGCTACTATACACTTGTTTCATTTACAATAGTGTGACATTGTAAGTGATGTCGGATAGGTTGTTGCGGCCGTGTTGACTGTGTACAGCATCCTGGGGGACGCTTCTCTCTCAGCTCAAATTGTCATGATATTTGAGATTAATCTCCCAGTTATTTGTTTTGTGATTTTTTTTTTTTTTTTTTAGATATATACAAGAGTTGTTACATTCTTGTACAGCCACTAGTACGCGTAGCGTTTCGGGCAAGTCCTTAATCCTATGGTCCCTGGAATACGAGTCCCTGCCGCGAAGAATTGTTTTTTCATCCAAGTACACATTTTACTGTTGCGTTAATATATATGTACACTTACACAATTGTACTTTTCTTAAGGGCGATTAAAGAAAACTGTGTATTAAGTATGATCTGGGTGTATTATGTTGTCATTCTTCAAGTGTACCCAAGACCGTATAATGAGCCACACGAGCATCCTGTTCTAAACCCATGTTGGCCAAAAATTGAGAAGTTGTGATTCCATGTGTTTTATAATCTTGTTTGTAATCATTCCTTCAAACACTTGTATGACGCATTCCGTAATAACGGTCTGCAGATCGCCAGTTGCTTTGTTGCCACATTTGTGGAGCAGAGCTAATTTAATTTTGTTTCGTATTATAATTGGTATCTGTAGTAGCTAGGTTTGTGGCCATATGATATTAGTTATTTTGGTAGATTTGTTTTGCAATTTCTGATGAATTTAGAATTTCACGAGTCAGGACGAGGGGCGGCCTGCTTGGGCGGGCCGCCTGTGCCTCTCCCAAAATTCCGTGGAGTTGAAATTTAAATAAGTTTATTGAGATAAAATACAAAGGGATGAGGCAGCTCAAACTGTTCTCGCTCCGATCAGTACAACGTGTTCATACATACATGGCCACACATCACAAACAATAAACATATTACCGAACATTCTGAGAGATAAACATAAACATTTCTTCCTTTACACAAGTAGTATGGTATCAGACGTACACACACATACCGTAGAGTTGTTACTATCTGAAATCCGAGTTGAAGTTGCTGTTGGGTTCATGAAGAATCCAGTTTGAGTTGTCAATCTACAGTCACTTATTGAAAACTGAATCATACTGTTGTATCAATATCTTACTTAAACAAGGATCCAATATTGATGGAATTTGCTTAATAGATGAAGTATTTTGGTTTTAGATTTCTCTAATGGCGTTGGTCTGTGAGCATAGTGCACTAAAGGTTAGCTCGTTGGTCTGTGAGCATAGTGCACTAAAGGTTAGCTCCGTAATATATATTTCTTTTGTTAATCTTCCTTGCTCGCTCTCTCTCCCCCGAGAGAGGGAGAGAGAGAGAGAGAGAGAGAGAGAGAGAGAGAGAGAGAGAGAGGGGGGGGGGGGGGGGTTGAGTAATTCTGTCAGTTGCATTCTTCACCTGTAGAGAGAGAGCGTGGTGGGGTGTGGCGCTGGGTGTAAATATTGGCATGTGGGGTGATGTAGGGAAATAGAGCGCTGTGAAGGGCGGGGGGGGGGGGGGGGGCGGCTAAAGAGTGGGTAGGTTGTGCAGAGGGGGTGGGGAAAGGGGGAGGGTACATTGGGGAAGGTGTGTGGGGTGGGGAAGTGTTCATGCTCCTGCATGTGTGCGTGCGTGTGTACGTGTGCGTGCGTGTGTACATTAGCAAAGTATATTTAGGTTAGTGTGTGCTCCTGCCTTCCACTCAGTTTCCATTTGTGTCAGTCTGTGTATATACAAGTATCAAGGCTTTGCAAAATATGTTAATTGGAGCTAAAAATAAAAGAACTAGGAGAGGTAACAAGCACTGAGGCCCGTCAACACACCGACCTGGAGCGTGTCTAGGTATGGTGATCCACCCCCCCCCCCCCCCCCACACACACACACACGTGGGGTCAAAGGTCACCCACTTGTCAAGGCCTGGCACCTCGCACCACTCTGCTAATTAAGGCTTTCTAATGTATTAATCACGTTGCACAGTAATGAGTATTGTGCATGTGCGCAGTAATTGAGTATTGTGGCTTACAACACACAGGTACATTGACATGTTTCTCTTCCTGTCTTTGCAGTGAGCGAGAGATGACGAGAGGACCTGAAGGTGTGATTCCTTGGCGACGACGTCGCCGCTCCAGACACCGTCGAGTGGCGTCCATGGGGAGCCATGACCCGCCCTCTGACCCCACCACCCCAACAGCGCCCATGAGTCTAGAGGTTGAAGTGGGCGGCTATCTCCCCACGGGTCCCAGGAGCCTGGACCTATACGCCCCTAGCGCCCCACCTAGCATGGAGGTGCCGGAGGGCTCCTGGGAGGCGGCGGCGGTCATTCCTCGCCCGAGCCTCGCCTCCCGAAGGTCCAGCACCGGCCTCCCTAGTGAGGCCCCGTCGGGCGGCGAGCCGTCGAGGGGCGCCACCCACCGGAGGAGAAGCGACCATGCGACTAGCGATACCAACAATAATAGCAATAACGACGACAACACTGCCGCTAACACCCAAGACCCAGGCTCAAGTGAGAGAAACGACCCAGACGTTCACAACAGCACCAGCTACGGCAGCGACACGAGTGTAAACGGCGAGGTCGCTACCAGCAACGGCGAGGCACATCACAGGACCGTCACCGTGGGAAACGGTAGAAATAGCGCCGATGGCAATAGAAATGGCGGAAACAGCGGAGAGAACAGTAACAGTGACGGTAACAACACAAACGGCGACGTCACCGAAGGCAACAACAGACGCTCCGAAGTCACCAACAGAAATAACACCAACAGTGAAGGCAGCAGCAGAAACACCGCCGACAACGAAGAAAACAGAAGCAGTAGTGAAGGTAACGCCACGAACGGCAACAGGGGTGGAGCCAACAGAAGTAACGGCAGGAACGGGAGGCAGAGTCCGAGAAGGAACGGAAACACAGGTTGGTCTATTTCTGCTGTCATATTTATCACTGCATTATTCACTTTTTTTCTCGCCTCCATATTTTATTAAATTCCCCCCCCCCCCACTCCCAACCACTTGGGGTGGACGGTAGAGCGACGGTCTCCCTTCATGTAGGTCGGCGTTCAATCCCCGACCGTCCAAGTGGTTGGGCACCATTCCTCCCTCTGCCCGTCCAATCCCAAATCCTTATCCTGACCCCTTCCCAGTGCTATATAGTCGTAATGACTTGGCGCTTTATTCTGAAAGTTCCTTCCTTCCTTCCCCTCCCCCCCCCCTCCTTCCTAAGTCTAGATTTTAACCGTTTTTCGTGTATTTGTAACAAGTGTTACAACTGGTAACAAGCGTTACCAAAGGCTGGGTTGTTACGTAACGTTTTTACAAGCTTTGTTTGTTTCAAGTTTCTCATCTCTCTACAAACATGTGTAGAAATGTTGTCTTGTAATTTTGCCACATTGCTCCTTGTGTTTCCTTTAGTAATATTTATTTGTTTTGTTCCATTAGTAATATTTTAATTTTTGTCGTCCTCGGCTTAAGAACGAATACCTGTAGTGGTCGTTCCTGAGCTGCGTTTGCAGCCCGTCCTCCAGACAAAGACCCAAAAGTGATTCCATCCACCCGCCAAACCCCCCCCCCCCCCCCCCCTGGTGTTTATGAATGAAAAACGGTTTACACGACTCACAACTGATGATGTTCGAACACATCCGGAACAAATGCTTCACTGACCAATTTTGTTCGAACCACAACGCTATAAATGCTTCACCCACATATAACAAATACAAATAGTGGCCAATAGAACCTAAACACCTAACCTAACCTACGCCTAATTATATAGAATTTTTATGTTTAATAATATTAATGTATATACGAGAACAAACCAATTTTTAATAGACTATGTTAAAATTGGTGAATGTGTCTGGGGAGGACGGCCGCTGCTTTAAACAGCCAAGCGTGTGGATGGGTTGTGCAAATACAAATAATCCTCAACAGAACCTAAACACCTAATCTAACCAGTGACTAAATATGCACAGTATGCCAATATATAACAATATTCATTTATATTTGAGAAAATTCCTATTTTGAATGAACATCATGTTAAAATGGATGAATGCGCCTTTGGGGTCGACCGCTGGATGGAATGGACTAGGTCTGAGGACGGGTTGGTGTAGATGCTTCACCAACGTACAGTAAATGCCAGTAATTGCAACAGAACCTATCCACCTAGCCTAAATTAGGCTTAGCTAT
Source organism: Procambarus clarkii (assembly GCF_040958095.1). Lineage (NCBI taxonomy): Eukaryota > Metazoa > Arthropoda > Malacostraca > Decapoda > Cambaridae > Procambarus > Procambarus clarkii. The sequence continues at coordinate 8,432,886 of NC_091159.1, read as the reverse complement.
TCACAAATTCTAGTATTAAATAGTATGACCTTACATTTGAGAAAATGCCAACTTTGATAACGCAGTACATTAAAATTTGAGTATATCCTTGGGTTCGGATACCGCCTGGGCACGTCTAGCGTGAGGACAGGTAGTGTTATATATCACACTATGATGTAAACTGTGACGTTTCTATATGACGTCACACCTCATTCAGGCCATATATGTTGTGGAGGAGGTGTGACGTCACTATGTTGAGACCGATGCGGGCATGAAGAACATGACCCAACTGGCTAGAGTGTTGTGTTTGTGTCAACGTGTGAGGTGTCCCTCGTCGCTACAGGGCCCGGGGTGGAGGCGGAGAGGCTGAGGATGCAGGGCGGCACCTGGAGCCACAACCACTCCGGCCTGATGGCCTCCCTCGCCGTCACCGTCACCACCTTCAACATCTCCAGGTTCGCAGTCCTCGGCGCCAGGTTTGGATGTGAGTGGATTTATCCGTCTTGTACTGTTCGTATTTTGCTAGATTATAGCTGTTCTGTTTCATGTTTTAGCATTGTATGCAACCTAAAGTTTGGTGGGATTTTGTCGCACGTCACACATAGGCACGGTAAGGCACCTACCTACATTATTGGGGCCGTTTCAAAGCTTTCAAAATGTACGGTCTAGAAAGGAAACGAGAGGTCTCTCATATAAAATATATATGGAAAATACTGAAATGCCAAGTCTGACATCTGCAAAGTAAAATAATATACTGGAGTGAATTATAGAAGGAAATGCAGACTAGAGTCAGTGAAGAGTAGAGATGCCAGAGGCACACAACACTGTCACAACATGTCCTCACTTGTTAAGTATCCTCTCAATAATAAATATTACCGGAACAAAAGTGGAAGTCTTAAAGAAAAAAAACTGGACAAGTTTCTGCAAGAAGTGCCAAACCAACGGGGCTGTAGTGGATATGTGAGCCTGCGGGCCACCACAAGCAACAGTCTGTTGGACCAAGCGCTCTCAAGTCTTGCCTGGCCCCGAGCGGGGCTTCGGCAGGAACCCCCATTCAGGTACATCACATATATTTTAAAACGGATATATTTACATGTGAACTTGAGTGGATGTTTAGTAACCATTGTGAAGGGTGTTGTGAAGACTTGTTTATGCCACGTGTCTCAACAAAATGTATATAAACTTCAATAGCAGTAAGGTGGAGTAACGTTTATATAATATTGGGCGGCAAAGGTGCCATAATTGTTATATGCATTTATTTTAAACAGGCAATATATATATATATATATATATATATATATATATATATATATATATATATATAAAGATCAATAATCGCTGATCTATTAAATACGGACTAATCACACATGAAATAAATCATTGCTGGTGCACTTTTGACCTCGGGGTCACTGTCCTCAGGTCTTGACAATAACCTGAATAATGTTCAAAACGTTCAAGCCATAATTGTTTCATGTGTGGTTAGTGTGTGTGTATTTTCGCACCATCTTTCTTATAGACATGTACTATTGAATATGACAGAAAGGGTTAAATCAATTATTCTAGCCCGAATCTTGTATAGTTCTTATGTTGTTCTTCTTGCGAAGGAAGTTGAAAAATTAGCTTTCCAAAGTTTAATATATAATTTTGTGAACTGATGCGTTTAAGTGAAGTTTTCAACAACTTCAAAGGCAAAGCAGGAGTGGATAAAAGTTTGATGAAGCTACACATATATAACTATATATAACTGCCCACAATGGTCAACGAGAGCTATCGGGTATTGGGTTAAGGGTCAAACGACCACGGAGGAAGAATTGGGCGTATTGGAGCCTGTTAGACCAAGAGCACTCAAGTCGAGCCTGGCCTCGGGCCGGGCTTTTGGAGTAGAAGAACTCTTAGAACCCCATCCAGGTACAATCTAGGTACAATCCAGAACTATTGTGTTAATTATGTACGAGACCCAATTAATGTTCCTGTACCACAGGTGTCTGTATAATAGTGTTGGAGCAGCAGTATCCATGTAACTGTTTATAATTACAAGCTTGGTGTTCCAGGGCCGTTTGTGGTACAGTGGGTGGTGGTGTCGGCGGTGCTGGGTCTGCCCCTCATGACGTTCCACGTGACCGTGGGCCAGTACCTGGGCGCCGGGGTCGTCGACATGTGGAGGATCTCGCCCATATTCCAGGTAGGTGGTGGGCTGGGTCTGGGACGCCAGGCTACGGACGCCGGAACCATCCACGTCAGTAGCGACGTGTCTGGGCTGAGTCGCAGGTGTGATGGGTGGGGATAGTGGTAGTAACCCAACAAGGTCGCAACGTTACTCTTTGCGTTGTGATAACATTACAACAACATTGTGTGCGTGCTGTGAGAGGCATCATACTCTTCATAAACTGTGGAAGTTCAGTTTTAAGCATTCTCGGCACACGGAGCGCTTTCGCTACGGTGAGAGCTGGTGGCGCAGGCGCTCCCAGTACTGTATTGTGGCAGAGTTGTATGTCTCTCCAATTAGGAAATGACATTTTGTTGTGATTCCAAGATAGCTAGGATGCTTCTTGTTGCGGTCAGGATGCTATACTCTGGCGAAAAAAAATTCCGATTATTGATGATGTTTGTCTTCGCTCACTCTCAGACACTCACTCTCAGACACTCACTCTCAGACACTCACTCTCAGACACTCACTCTCAGACACTCACTCTCAGACACTCACTCTCAGAGAGACAGGAGGAAAATGTATGTGACAGATCTTTTAATTAATCTAAATCGGAGAGAGAGCAAGTAGAAAGAACTACAAGGAATATATGAGGGAGGTGATGAACCAGGCTAGTATGTCTCGTGGGTCAGCATGGTCGAGCAGCCTGGGTGACCACACCACTAGGTCACAGACGGGCCACAGAGCAGCCTGGGTGACCACACCACTAGGTCACAGACGGGCCACAGAGCAGCCTGGGTGACCACACCACTAGGTCACAGACGGGCCACAGAGCAGCCTGGGTGACCACACCACTAGGTCACAGACGGGCCACAGAGCAGCCTGGGTGACCACACCACTAGGTCACAGACGGGCCACAGATCAGCCTGGGTGACCACACCACTAGGTCACAGACGGGCCACAGGGACGTTGATCCTCGGAAGCATGGAAAGGTAATACTGAAAAGCTTAAGAGGTGATAGAGGTAGTCAGAGTACATCTCGGGTGGCGGGCACAACACTGTGCCATTGACACTCACAAACAACGTGGAGTTTCCGTCAAATGAGGTAAAACAGCGCGGCTTGGGAGCTGAGGCTCGACTCTGTTGACACACACGCAGACATCATGCTGCACCATATCAAAACTAGAGGATACAGAACACGAGGAGATATGATTCAAAGTTACTATTTGTATGTGGTAGTCTTGTTTACTCTATCAGCTTCTCTTGATTTTCGACTGTAAAAATATCCAACCATTTGGCCTAACTAGAAGCGTACAAACCCAAACAACCCACCTAATCTATGGAGTTCGATGCATAGAACAAGTCGTTACTTACTCAACAGGTAAATTTGTAACGCGTTGGTTACCATAAAAAAAACACGATCTGTTGAGGGTTTGGAGTACAGCGGTACCCTGGACGAGAGGCCATAGATAACAGCGGTACCCTGGACGAGAGGTCATAGATAACAGCGGTACCCTGGACGAGAGGCCATAGATAACAGCGGTACCCTGGACGAGAGGTCATAGATAACAGCGGTACCCTGGACGAGAGGCCATAGATAACAGCGGTACCCTGGACGAGAGGCCATAGATAACAGCGGTACCCTGGACGAGAGGCCATAGATAACAGCGGTACCCTGGACGAGAGGCCATAGATAACAGCGGTACCCTGGACGAGAGGTCATAGATAACAGCGGTACCCTGGACGAGAGGCCATAGATAACAGCGGTACCCTGGACGAGAGGTCATAGATAACAGCGGTACCCTGGACGAGAGGTCATAGATAACAGCGGTACCCTGGACGAGAGGCCATAGATAACAGCGGTACCCTGGACGAGAGGTCATAGATAACAGCGGTACCCTGGACGAGAGGTCATAGATAACAGCGGTACCCTGGACGAGAGGTCATAGATAACAGCGGTACCCTGGACGAGAGGTCATAGATAACAGCGGTACCCTGGACGAGAGGCCATAGATAACAGCGGTACCCTGGACGAGAGGCCATAGATAACAGCGGTACCCTGGACGAGAGGCCATAGATAACAGCGGTACCCTGGACGAGAGGCCATAGATAACAGCGGTACCCTGGACGAGAGGCATAGATAACAGCGGTACCCTGGACGAGAGGCCATAGATAACAGCGGTACCCTGGACGAGAGGCATAGATAACAGCGGTACCCTGGACGAGAGGCCATAGATAACAGCGGTACCCTGGACGAGAGGCCATAGATAACAGCGGTACCCTGGACGAGAGGTCCATAGATAACAGCGGTACCCTGGACGAGAGGCATAGATAACAGCGGTACCCTGGACGAGAGGTCATAGATAACAGCGGTACCCTGGACGAGAGGCCATAGATAACAGCGGTACCCTGGACGAGAGGCCATAGATAACAGCGGTACCCTGGACGAGAGGCCATAGATAACAGCGGTACCCTGGACGAGAGGCCATAGATAACAGCGGTACCCTGGACGAGAGGTCATAGATAACAGCGGTACCCTGGACGAGAGGCATAGATAACAGCGGTACCCTGGACGAGAGGCATAGATAACAGCGGTACCCTGGACGAGAGGCCATAGATAACAGCGGTACCCTGGACGAGAGGCCATAGATAACAGCGGTACCCTGGACGAGAGGCCATAGATAACAGCGGTACCCTGGACGAGAGGCCATAGATAACAGCGGTACCCTGGACGAGAGGTCCATAGATAACAGCGGTACCCTGGACGAGAGGCCATAGATAACAGCGGTACCCTGGACGAGAGGCATAGATAACGCGGTACCCTGGACGAGAGGCATAGATAACAGCGGTACCCTGGACGAGAGGCCATAGATAACAGCGGTACCCTGGACGAGAGGTCATAGATAACAGCGGTACCCTGGACGAGAGGCATAGATAACAGCGGTACCCTGGACGAGAGGCCATAGATAACAGCGGTACCCTGGACGAGAGGCCATAGATAACAGCGGTACCCTGGACGAGAGGTCCATAGATAACAGCGGTACCCTGGACGAGAGGCATAGATAACAGCGGTACCCTGGACGAGAGGCCATAGATAACAGCGGTACCCTGGACGAGAGGCCATAGATAACAGCGGTACCCTGGACGAGAGGCGGATAACAGTCCCGGTACCCCTGGAGAGAGGTCATAGATAACAGCGGTTACCCTGGACGAGAGGCCATAGATAACAGCGGTACCCTGGACGAGAGGCCATAGATAACAGCGGTACCCTGGACGAGAGGTCATAGATAACAGCGGTACCCTGGACGAGAGGTCATAGATAACAGCGGTACCCTGGACGAGAGGCCATAGATAACAGCGGTACCCTGGACGAGAGGCCATAGATAACAGCGGTACCCTGGACGAGAGGCCATAGATAACAGCGGTACCCTGGACGAGAGGCCATAGATAACAGCGGTACCCTGGACGAGAGGCCATAGATAACAGCGGTTACCCTGGACGAGAGGTCATAGATAACAGCGGTACCCTGGACGAGAGGCATAGATAACAGCGGTAGATAACAGCGGTACCCTGGACGAGAGGCCATAGATAACAGCGGTACCCTGGACGAGAGGCCATAGATAACAGCGGTACCCTGGACGAGAGGCCATAGATAACAGCGGTACCCTGGACGAGAGGCCATAGATAACAGCGGTACCCTGGACGAGAGGTCATAGATAACAGCGGTACCCTGGACGAGAGGCATCATAGATAAACAGCGGTACCCTGGACGAGAGGCCATAGATAACAGCGGTACCCTGGACGAGAGGCCATAGATAACAGCGGTACCCTGGACGAGAGGCCATAGATAACAGCGGTACCCTGGACGAGAGGCCATAGATAAAGCGGTTACCCTGGACGAGAGGTCATAGATAACAGCGGTACCCTGGACGAGAGGCCATAGATAACAGCGGTACCCTGGACGAGAGGCCATAGATAACAGCGGTACCCTGGACGAGAGGTCATAGATACAGCGGTACCCTGGACGAGAGGTCCATAGATAACAGCGGTACCCTGGACGAGAGGCATAGATAACAAGCGGTACCCTGGACGAGAGGCCATAGATAACAGCGGTACCCTGGACGAGAGGCCATAGATTAACAGCGGTACCTGGACGAGAGGTCCTAGATAACAGCGGTACCCTGGACGAGAGGTCCATAGATAACAGCGGTACCCTGGACGAGAGGTCATAGATAACAGCGGTACCCTGGACGAGAGGCCATAGATAACAGCGGTACCCTGGACGAGAGGTCCATAGATAACAGCGGTACCCTGGACGAGAGGTCATAGATAACAGCGGTACCCTGGACGAGAGGCCATAGATAACAGCGGTACCCTGGACGAGAGGCCATAGATAACAGCGGTACCCTGGACGAGAGGTCATAGATAACAGCGGTACCCTGGACGAGAGGCCATAGATAACAGCGGTACCCTGGACGAGAGGCCATAGATAACAGCGGTACCCTGGACGAGAGGTCCATAGATAACAGCGGTACCCTGGACGAGAGGTCATAGATAACAGCGGTACCCTGGACGAGAGGCCATAGATAACAGCGGTACCCTGGACGAGAGGCCATAGATAACAGCGGTACCCTGGACGAGAGGTCATAGATAACAGCGGTACCCTGGACGAGAGGCCATAGATAACAGCGGTACCCTGGACGAGAGGTCCATAGATAACAGCGGTACCCTGGACGAGAGGTCATAGATAACAGCGGTACCCTGGACGAGAGGCCATAGATAACAGCGGTACCCTGGACGAGAGGTCATAGATAACAGCGGTACCTGGACGAGAGGCCATAGATAACAGCGGTACCCTGGACGAGAGGTCATAGATAACAGGCGGTACCCTGGACGAGAGGCCATAGATAACAGCGGTACCCTGGACGAGAGGGCCATAGATAACAGCGGTACCCTGGACGAGAGGCCATAGATAACAGCGGTACCCTGGACGAGAGGCGGGCCATAGATAACAGCGGTACACCTGGACGACGAGGCCCATAGATAAACAGCGGTACCCCTGGACGAGAGGCCATAGATAAAACACGGTACCCGGTACGAGAGGCCATAGATAACAGCGGTACCCTGGACGAGAGGCATAGATAACACAGCTGGATACCCGGACGAGAGCGTCATAGAAACAGCCTGGTACCCTGGGGACGGTCGAGGCATAGATAACAGCGGTACCCTGGACAGACTAGGCCATAGATAACAGCGGTACCCTGGACGAGAGGCCATAGATAACAGCGGTACCCTGGACGAGAGGCCATAGATAACAGCGGTACCCTGGACGAGAGGCCATAGATAACAGCGGTACCCTGGACGAGAGGCCATAGATAACAGCGGTACCCTGGACGAGAGGCCATAGATAACAGCGGTACCCTGGACGAGAGGCCATAGATAACAGCGGTACCCTGGACGAGAGGCCATAGATAACAGCGGTACCCTGGACGAGAGGCCATAGATAACAGCGGTACCCTGGACGAGAGGCCATAGATAACAGCGGTACCCTGGACGAGAGGCCATAGATAACAGCGGTACCCTGGACGAGAGGCCATAGATAACAGCGGTACCCTGGACGAGAGGCCATAGATAACAGCGGTACCCTGGACGAGAGGCCATAGATAACAGCGGTACCCTGGACGAGAGGCCATAGATAACAGCGGTACCCTGGACGAGAGGCCATAGATAACAGCGGTACCCTGGACGAGAGGCCATAGATAACAGCGGTACCCTGGACGAGAGGCCATAGATAACAGCGGTACCCTGGACGAGAGGCCATAGATAACAGCGGTACCCTGGACGAGAGGCCATAGATAACAGCGGTACCCTGGACGAGAGGCCATAGATAACAGCGGTACCCTGGACGAGAGGCCATAGATAACAGCGGTACCCTGGACGAGAGGCCATAGATAACAGCGGTACCCTGGACGAGAGGCCATAGATAACAGCGGTACCCTGGACGAGAGGCATAGATAACAGCGGTACCCTGGACGAGAGGCCATAGATAACAGCGGTACCCTGGACGAGAGGCCATAGATAACAGCGGTACCCTGGACGAGAGGCCATAGATAACAGCGGTACCCTGGACGAGAGGCCATAGATAACAGCGGTACCCTGGACGAGAGGCCATAGATAACAGCGGTACCCTGGACGAGAGGCCATAGATAACAGCGGTACCCTGGACGAGAGGTCATAGATAACAGCGGTACCCTGGACGAGAGGCCATAGATAACAGCGGTACCCTGGACGAGAGGCCATAGATAACAGCGGTACCCTGGACGAGAGGTCATAGATAACAGCGGTACCCTGGACGAGAGGTCATAGATAACAGCGGTACCCTGGACGAGAGGCCATAGATAACAGCGGTACCCTGGACGAGAGGCATAGATAACAGCGGTACCCTGGACGAGAGGTCATAGATAACAGCGGTACCCTGGACGAGAGGCCATAGATAACAGCGGTACCCTGGACGAGAGGCCATAGATAACAGCGGTACCCTGGACGAGAGGTCATAGATAACAGCGGTACCCTGGACGAGAGGCATAGATAACAGCGGTACCCTGGACGAGAGGCCATAGATAACAGCGGTACCCTGGACGAGAGGCCATAGATAACAGCGGTACCCTGGACGAGAGGCCATAGATAACAGCGGTACCTGGACGAGAGGTCATAGATAACAGCGGTACCCTGGACGAGAGGCCATAGATAACAGCGGTACCCTGGACGAGAGGTCATAGATAACAGCGGTACCCTGGACGAGAGGCCATAGATAACAGCGGTACCCTGGACGAGAGGCCATAGATAACAGCGGTACCCTGGACGAGAGGCCATAGATAACAGCGGTACCCTGGACGAGAGGTCATAGATAACAGCGGTACCCTGGACGAGAGGTCATAGATAACAGCGGTACCCTGGACGAGAGGTCATAGATAACAGCGGTACCCTGGACGAGAGGCCATAGATAACAGCGGTACCCTGGACGAGAGGTCATAGATAACAGCGGTACCCTGGACGAGAGGCCATAGATAACAGCGGTACCCTGGACGAGAGGCCATAGATAACAGCGGTACCCTGGACGAGAGGCATAGATAACAGCGGTACCCTGGACGAGAGGTCATAGATAACAGCGGTACCCTGGACGAGAGGCCATAGATAACAGCGGTACCCTGGACGAGAGGCCATAGATAACAGCGGTACCCTGGACGAGAGGCCATAGATAACAGCGGTACCCTGGACGAGAGGTCATAGATAACAGCGGTACCCTGGACGAGAGGCCATAGATAACAGCGGTACCCTGGACGAGAGGTCATAGATAACAGCGGTACCCTGGACGAGAGGCCATAGATAACAGCGGTACCCTGGACGAGAGGTCATAGATAACAGCGGTACCCTGGACGAGAGGCCATAGATAACAGCGGTACCCTGGACGAGAGGCATAGATAACAGCGGTACCCTGGACGAGAGGCCATAGATAACAGCGGTACCCTGGACGAGAGGCATAGATAACAGCGGTACCCTGGACGAGAGGCCATAGATAACAGCGGTACCCTGGACGAGAGGTCATAGATAACAGCGGTACCCTGGACGAGAGGTCATAGATAACAGCGGTACCCTGGACGAGAGGTCATAGATAACAGCGGTACCCTGGACGAGAGGCCATAGATAACAGCGGTACCCTGGACGAGAGGTCATAGATAACAGCGGTACCCTGGACGAGAGGCCATAGATAACAGCGGTACCCTGGACGAGAGGCCATAGATAACAGCGGTACCCTGGACGAGAGGCCATAGATAACAGCGGTACCCTGGACGAGAGGCATAGATAACAGCGGTACCCTGGACGAGAGGCCATAGATAACAGCGGTACCCTGGACGAGAGGCCATAGATAACAGCGGTACCCTGGACGAGAGGCCATAGATAACAGCGGTACCCTGGACGAGAGGTCATAGATAACAGCGGTACCCTGGACGAGAGGCCATAGATAACAGCGGTACCCTGGACGAGAGGCCATAGATAACAGCGGTACCCTGGACGAGAGGCCATAGATAACAGCGGTACCCTGGACGAGAGGCCATAGATAACAGCGGTACCCTGGACGAGAGGCCATAGATAACAGCGGTACCCTGGACGAGAGGCCATAGATAACAGCGGTACCCTGGACGAGAGGTCATAGATAACAGCGGTACCCTGGACGAGAGGCCATAGATAACAGCGGTACCCTGGACGAGAGGCCATAGATAACAGCGGTACCCTGGACGAGAGGCCATAGATAACAGCGGTACCCTGGACGAGAGGTCATAGATAACAGCGGTACCCTGGACGAGAGGCCATAGATAACAGCGGTACCCTGGACGAGAGGCATAGATAACAGCGGTACCCTGGACGAGAGGCATAGATAACAGCGGTACCCTGGACGAGAGGCATAGATAACAGCGGTACCCTGGACGAGAGGTCATAGATAACAGCGGTACCCTGGACGAGAGGCCATAGATAACAGCGGTACCCTGGACGAGAGGCCATAGATAACAGCGGTACCCTGGACGAGAGGCCATAGATAACAGCGGTACCCTGGACGAGAGGCCATAGATAACAGCGGTACCCTGGACGAGAGGCCATAGATAACAGCGGTACCCTGGACGAGAGGCCATAGATAACAGCGGTACCCTGGACGAGAGGCCATAGATAACAGCGGTACCCTGGACGAGAGGCCATAGATAACAGCGGTACCCTGGACGAGAGGCCATAGATAACAGCGGTACCCTGGACGAGAGGTCATAGATAACAGCGGTACCCTGGACGAGAGGCCATAGATAACAGCGGTACCCTGGACGAGAGGCCATAGATAACAGCGGTACCCTGGACGAGAGGCCATAGATAACAGCGGTACCCTGGACGAGAGGCCATAGATAACAGCGGTACCCTGGACGAGAGGTCATAGATAACAGCGGTACCCTGGACGAGAGGTCATAGATAACAGCGGTACCCTGGACGAGAGGTCATAGATAACAGCGGTACCCTGGACGAGAGGCCATAGATAACAGCGGTACCCTGGACGAGAGGCCATAGATAACAGCGGTACCCTGGACGAGAGGCCATAGATAACAGCGGTACCCTGGACGAGAGGCCATAGATAACAGCGGTACCCTGGACGAGAGGCCATAGATAACAGCGGTACCCTGACGAGAGGTCATAGATAACAGCGGTACCCTGGACGAGAGGCCATAGATAACAGCGGTACCCTGGACGAGAGGCCATAGATAACAGCGGTACCCTGGACGAGAGGTCATAGATAACAGCGGTACCCTGGACGAGAGGCCATAGATAACAGCGGTACCCTGGACGAGAGGTCATAGATAACAGCGGTACCCTGGACGAGAGGCCATAGATAACAGCGGTACCCTGGACGAGAGGTCATAGATAACAGCGGTACCCTGGACGAGAGGCCATAGATAACAGCGGTACCCTGGACGAGAGGTCATAGATAACAGCGGTACCCTGGACGAGAGGCCATAGATAACAGCGGTACCCTGGACGAGAGGCCATAGATAACAGCGGTACCCTGGACGAGAGGCCATAGATAACAGCGGTACCCTGGACGAGAGGCCATAGATAACAGCGGTACCCTGGACGAGAGGCCATAGATAACAGCGGTACCCTGGACGAGAGGCCATAGATAACAGCGGTACCCTGGACGAGAGGCCATAGATAACAGCGGTACCCTGGACGAGAGGCCATAGATAACAGCGGTACCCTGGACGAGAGGCCATAGATAACAGCGGTACCCTGGACGAGAGGCCATAGATAACAGCGGTACCCTGGACGAGAGGCCATAGATAACAGCGGTACCCTGGACGAGAGGCCATAGATAACAGCGGTACCCTGGACGAGAGGCCATAGATAACAGCGGTACCCTGGACGAGAGGCCATAGATAACAGCGGTACCCTGGACGAGAGGCCATAGATAACAGCGGTACCCTGGACGAGAGGCCATAGATAACAGCGGTACCCTGGACGAGAGGTCATAGATAACAGCGGTACCCTGGACGAGAGGCCATAGATAACAGCGGTACCCTGGACGAGAGGCCATAGATAACAGCGGTACCCTGGACGAGAGGCCATAGATAACAGCGGTACCCTGGACGAGAGGTCATAGATAACAGCGGTACCCTGGACGAGAGGCCATAGATAACAGCGGTACCCTGGACGAGAGGCCATAGATAACAGCGGTACCCTGGACGAGAGGCCATAGATAACAGCGGTACCCTGGACGAGAGGCCATAGATAACAGCGGTACCCTGGACGAGAGGCCATAGATAACAGTGGTACCCTGGACGAGAGGCCATAGATAACAGCGGTACCCTGGACGAGAGGCCATAGATAACAGCGGTACCCTGGACGAGAGGTCATAGATAACAGCGGTACCCTGGACGAGAGGCCATAGATAACAGCGGTACCCTGGACGAGAGGTCATAGATAACAGCGGTACCCTGGACGAGAGGTCATAGATAACAGCGGTACCCTGGACGAGAGGCCATAGATAACAGCGGTACCCTGGACGAGAGGCCATAGATAACAGCGGTACCCTGGACGAGAGGTCATAGATAACAGCGGTACCCTGGACGAGAGGCCATAGATAACAGCGGTACCCTGGACGAGAGGTCATAGATAACAGCGGTACCCTGGACGAGAGGTCATAGATAACAGCGGTACCCTGGACGAGAGGCCATAGATAACAGCGGTACCCTGGACGAGAGGAGAGGCCATAGATAACAGCGGTACCCTGGACGAGAGGCCATAGATAACAGCGGTACCCTGGACGAGAGGTCATAGATAACAGCGGTACCCTGGACGAGAGGCCATAGATAACAGCGGTACCCTGGACGAGAGGCCATAGATAACAGCGGTACCCTGGACGAGAGGTCATAGATAACAGCGGTACCCTGGACGAGAGGTCATAGATAACAGCGGTACCCTGGACGAGAGGTCATAGATAACAGCGGTACCCTGGACGAGAGGTCATAGATAACAGCGGTACCCTGGACGAGAGGTCATAGATAACAGCGGTACCCTGGACGAGAGGTCATAGATAACAGCGGTACCCTGGACGAGAGGCCATAGATAACAGCGGTACCATGGACGAGAGGTCATAGATAACAGCGGTACCCTGGACGAGAGGTCATAGATAACAGCGGTACCCTGGACGAGAGGTCATAGATAACAGCGTACCCTGGACGAGAGGTCATAGATAACAGCGGTACCCTGGACGAGAGGCCATAGATAACAGCGGTACCCTGGACGAGAGTGCCATAGATAACGCGGTACCCTGGACGAGAGGTCATAGATAACAGCGGTACCCTGGACGAGAGGCCATAGATAACAGCGGTAACCCTGGACGAGAGGCCATAGATTAACAGCGGTACCCTGGACGAGAGGTCATAGATAACAGGCGGTACCCTGGACGAGAGGGCCATAGATAACAGCGGTACCCTGGACGAGAGGCCATAGATAACAGCGGTACCCTGGACGAGAGGTCCATAGATAACAGCGGTACCCTGGACGAGAGGCCATAGATAACAGCGGTACCCTGGACGAGAGGTCATAGATAACAGCGGTACCCTGGACGAGAGGTCATAGATAACAGCGGTACCCTGGACGAGAGGTCATAGATAACAGCGGTACCCTGGACGAGAGGTCATAGATAACAGCGGTAACCCTGGACGAGAGGTCATAGATAACAGCGTACCCTGGACGAGAGGTCATAGATAACAGCGGTACCTGGACGAGAGGCCATAGATAACAGCGTACCCTGGACGAGAGTCCATAGATAAAGCGTACCTGGACGAGAAGGCCATAGATAACAGCGGTACCCTGGACGAGAGGTCCATAGATAACAGCGGTACCCTGGACGAGAGGCCATAGATAACAGCGGTACCCTGGACGAGAGGCCATAAGATAACAGCGGTACCCTGGACGAGAGGCATAGATAACAGCGGTACCCTGGACGAGAGGTCATAGATAACAGCGGTACCCTGGACGAGAGGCCATAGATAACAGCGGTACCCTGGACGAGAGGTCATAGATAACAGCGGTACCCTGGACGAGAGGTCATAGATAACAGCGGTACCCTGGACGAGAGGTCATAGATAACAGCGGTACCCTGGACGAGAGGCCATAGATAACAGCGGTACCCTGGACGAGAGGCCATAGATAACAGCGGTACCCTGGACGAGAGGTCATAGATAACAGCGGTACCCTGGACGAGAGGTCATAGATAACAGCGGTACCCTGGACGAGAGGTCATAGATAACAGCGGTACCCTGGACGAGAGGTCATAGATAACAGCGGTACCCTGGACGAGAGGCCATAGATAACAGCGGTACCCTGGACGAGAGGCCATAGATAACAGCGGTACCCTGGACGAGAGGTCATAGATAACAGCGGTACCCTGGACGAGAGGTCATAGATAACAGCGGTACCCTGGACGAGAGGTCATAGATAACAGCGGTACCCTGGACGAGAGGCCATAGATAACAGCGGTACCCTGGACGAGAGGCATAGATAACAGCGGTACCCTGGACGAGAGGTCATAGATAACAGCGGTACCCTGGACGAGAGGTCATAGATAACAGCGGTACCCTGGACGAGAGGTCATAGATAACAGCGGTACCCTGGACGAGAGTCATAGATAACAGCGGTACCCTGGACGAGAGGTCATAGATAACAGCGGTACCCTGGACGAGAGGTCATAGATAACAGCGGTACCCTGGACGAGAGGCCATAGATAACAGCGGTACCCTGGACGAGAGGTCCATAGATAACAGCGGTACCCTGGACGAGAGGTCATAGATAACAGCGGTACCCTGGACGAGAGGTCATAGATAACAGCGGTACCCTGGACGAGAGGTCATAGATAACAGCGGTACCCTGGACGAGAGGTCATAGATAACAGCGGTACCCTGGACGAGAGGTCATAGATAACAGCGGTACCCTGGACGAGAGGCCATAGATAACAGCGGTACCCCTGGACGAGAGGTCATAGATAACAGCGGTACCCTGGACGAGAGGTCATAGATAACAGCGGTACCCTGGACGAGAGGTCATAGATAACAGCGGTACCCTGGACGAGAGGTCATAGATAACAGCGGTACCCTGGACGAGAGGCCATAGATAACAGCGGTACCCTGGACGAGAGGCCATAGATAACAGCGGTACCCTGGACGAGAGGTCATAGATAACAGCGGTACCCTGGACGAGAGGTCATAGATAACAGCGGTACCCTGGACGAGAGGTCCATAGATAAACAGCGGTACCCTGGACGAGAGGTCATAGATAACAGCGGTACCCTGGACGAGAGGCCATAGATAACAGCGGTACCTGGACGAGAGGTCATAGATAACAGCGGTACCCTGGACGAGAGGCCATAGATAACAGCGGTACCCTGGACGAGAGGCCATAGATAACAGCGGTACCCTGGACGAGAGGTCATAGATAACAGCGGTACCCTGGACGAGAGGTCATAGATAACAGCGGTACCCTGACGAGAGGTCATAGATAACAGCGGTACCCTGGACGAGAGGCCATAGATAACAGCGGTACCCTGGACGAGAGGCATAGATAACAGCGGTACCTGGACGAGAGTCATAGATAACAGCGGTACCCTGGACGAGAGGTCATAGATAACAGCGGTACCCTGGACGAGAGGTCATAGATAACAGCGGTACCCTGGACGAGAGGTCATAGATAACAGCGGTACCCTGGACGAGAGGCCATAGATAACAGCGGTACCCTGGACGAGAGGTCATAGATAACAGCGGTACCCTGGACGAGAGGTCATAGATAACAGCGGTACCCTGGACGAGAGGTCATAGATAACAGCGGTACCCTGGACGAGAGGTCATAGATAACAGCGGTACCCTGGACGAGAGGCCATAGATAACAGCGGTACCCTGGACGAGAGGTCATAGATAACAGCGGTACCCTGGACGAGAGGTCATAGATAACAGCGGTACCCTGGACGAGAGGCCATAGATAACAGCGGGTACCATGACGAGAGGTCATAGATAACAGCGGTACCCTGGACGAGAGGTCATAGATAACAGCGGTACCCTGGACGAGAGGCCATAGATAACAGCGGTACCCTGGACGAGAGGTCATAGATAACAGCGGTACCCTGGACGAGAGGTCAGAGATAACAGCGGTACCCTGGACGAGAGTTCATAGATAACAGCGGTACCCTGGACGAGAGGTCATAGATAACAGCGGTACCCTGGAGAGAGGTCATAGATAAACAGCGGTACCCTGGACGAGAGGTCATAGATACAGCGGTACCCTGGACGAGAGGTCATAGATAACAGCGGTACCTGGACGAGAGGTCATAGATAACAGCGGTACCCTGGACGAGAGGTCATAGATAACAGCGGTACCCTGGACGAGAGCGTCATAGATAACAGCGGTACCCTGGACGAGAGGCTCATAGATAACAGCGGTACCCTGGACGAGAGGTCCATAGATAACAGACGGTACCCTGGACGAGAGGTCATAGATAACAGCGGTACACTGGACGAGAGGTCATAGATAACAGCGGTACCCTGGACGAGAGGTCATAGATAACAGCGGTACCCCTGGACGAGAGGCCATATGATAACAGCGGTACCCTGGACGAGAGCTCATAGATAACCGCGGTACCCTGGACAAGAGGTCATAGATAACAGCGGTACCCTGGACGAGAGGTCATAGATAACAGCGGTACCCTGGACGAGAGGCCATAGATAACAGCGGTACCCTGGACGAGAGGCCATAGATAACAGCGGTACCCTGGACGAGAGGCCATAGATAACAGCGGTACCCTGGACGAGAGGTCATAGATAACAGCGGTACCCTGGACGAGAGGTCATAGATAACAGCGGTACCCTGGACGAGAGGCCATAGATAACAGCGGTACCCTGGACGAGAGGCCATAGATAACAGCGGTACCCTGGACGAGAGGCCATAGATAACAGCGGTACCCTGGACGAGAGGCCATAGATAACAGCGGTACCCTGGACGAGAGGCCATAGATAACAGCGGTACCCTGGACGAGAGGCCATAGATAACAGCGGTACCCTGGACGAGAGGCCATAGATAACAGCGGTACCCTGGACGAGAGGCCATAGATAACAGCGGTACCCTGGACGAGAGGCCATAGATAACAGCGGTACCCTGGACGAGAGGCCATAGATAACAGCGGTACCCTGGACGAGAGGCCATAGATAACAGCGGTACCCTGGACGAGAGGCCATAGATAACAGCGGTACCCTGGACGAGAGGCCATAGATAACAGCGGTACCCTGGACGAGAGGTCATAGATAACAGCGGTACCCTGGACGAGAGGTCATAGATAACAGCGGTACCCTGGACGAGAGGCCATAGATAACAGCGGTACCCTGGACGAGAGGCCATAGATAACAGCGGTACCCTGGACGAGAGGCCATAGATAACAGCGGTACCCTGGACGAGAGGCCATAGATAACAGCGGTACCCTGGACGAGAGGCCATAGATAACAGCGGTACCCTGGACGAGAGGTCATAGATAACAGCGGTACCCTGGACGAGAGGTCATAGATAACAGCGGTACCCTGGACGAGAGGCCATAGATAACAGCGGTACCCTGGACGAGAGGCCATAGATAACAGCGGTACCCTGGACGAGAGGCCATAGATAACAGCGGTACCCTGGACGAGAGGCCATAGATAACAGCGGTACCCTGGACGAGAGGTCATAGATAACAGCGGTACCCTGGACGAGAGGCCATAGATAACAGCGGTACCCTGGACGAGAGGCCATAGATAACAGCGGTACCCTGGACGAGAGGCCATAGATAACAGCGGTACCCTGGACGAGAGGCCATAGATAACAGCGGTACCCTGGACGAGAGGCCATAGATAACAGCGGTACCCTGGACGAGAGGCCATAGATAACAGCGGTACCCTGGACGAGAGGTCATAGATAACAGCGGTACCCTGGACGAGAGGCCATAGATAACAGCGGTACCCTGGACGAGAGGCCATAGATAACAGCGGTACCCTGGACGAGAGGCCATAGATAACAGCGGTACCCTGGACGAGAGGCCATAGATAACAGCGGTACCCTGGACGAGAGGCCATAGATAACAGCGGTACCCTGGACGAGAGGCCATAGATAACAGCGGTACCCTGGACGAGAGGTCATAGATAACAGCGGTACCCTGGACGAGAGGCCATAGATAACAGCGGTACCCTGGACGAGAGGTCATATATAACAGCGGTACCCTGGACGAGAGGTCATAGATAACAGCGGTACCCTGGACGAGAGGCCATAGATAACAGCGGTACCCTGGACGAGAGGTCATAGATAACAGCGGTACCCTGGACGAGAGGTCATAGATAACAGCGGTACCCTGGACGAGAGGTCATAGATAACAGCGGTACCCTGGACGAGAGGCCATAGATAACAGCGGTACCCTGGACGAGAGGCCATAGATAACAGCGGTACCCTGGACGAGAGGCCATAGATAACAGCGGTACCCTGGACGAGAGGTCATAGATAACAGCGGTACCCTGGACGAGAGGTCATAGATAACAGCGGTACCCTGGACGAGAGGCCATAGATAACAGCGGTACCCTGGACGAGAGGTCATAGATAACAGCGGTACCCTGGACGAGAGGCCATAGATAACAGCGGTACCCTGGACGAGAGGTCATAGATAACAGCGGTACCCTGGACGAGAGGCCATAGATAACAGCGGTACCCTGGACGAGAGGTCATAGATAACAGCGGTACCCTGGACGAGAGGCCATAGATAACAGCGGTACCCTGGACGAGAGGTCATAGATAACAGCGGTACCCTGGACGAGAGGCCATAGATAACAGCGGTACCCTGGACGAGAGGTCATAGATAACAGCGGTACCCTGGACGAGAGGCCATAGATAACAGCGGTACCCTGGACGAGAGGTCATAGATAACAGCGGTACCCTGGACGAGAGGCCATAGATAACAGCGGTACCCTGGACGAGAGGTCATAGATAACAGCGGTACCCTGGACGAGAGGCCATAGATAACAGCGGTACCCTGGACGAGAGGCCATAGATAACAGCGGTACCCTGGACGAGAGGCCATAGATAACAGCGGTACCCTGGACGAGAGGTCATAGATAACAGCGGTACCCTGGACGAGAGGCCATAGATAACAGCGGTACCCTGGACGAGAGGTCATAGATAACAGCGGTACCCTGGACGAGAGGCCATAGATAACAGCGGTACCCTGGACGAGAGGCCATAGATAACCACAATATTTAAAATTGTTGTACTACCAAAATAATTTGACTGTAATGTGTACTCACCTAGTTGTGCTTGCGGGGGTTGAGCTTTGCTCTTTCGGCCCGCCTCTCAACTGTCAATCAACTGTTACTAACTACTACCACTCCCCGCCCCCCCCCCCTCCCACACACACACCAGAAAGTAGCACATAACAGCTGTCTAACTCCCAGGTACCTATTTACTACTAGGTAACAGGGGCATTAGGGTGAAAGAAACATTTTTGTCCATTTGTCTCCGCCTCCACCGGGGATCGAACCCGGAACCTCAGAACTACGAATTCGAAGCGCTGTTCCACCCAGCTGTCAGGCGTACTCTGGAAGATTATTTACGTATATCAGAAACGGAATAGGTACGAGTACATAACCTTGTGCGACTCTGCTAGTGACACCCATGGGTTGTGCACCCCCCCCCCCCCCACTCATACATGTTGGTGGCCGCCCGCACGCCCACTCACATGGGAAGGGGGGAGGGTGAGCAACCGCCCGCCCGCGCGCGCGAGGGGGGCGGTGTGGGGGTGGGGGGGGTGCACGCTCGCTTCTTTGTGTGTGTGCGTGCGTGCCTGCGTGCGTGCGTGTGTGTGTGTGTGTGTGTGTGTGTGTGTGTGTGTGTGTGTGTGTGTGTGTGTGTGTGTGTGTGTGTGTGTGTGTGTGTGTGTGTGTGTGCGCGTGTGTGTGCGCGTGTGTGTGTGCGCGTGTGTGTGTGCGCGTGTGTGCGTGCGTGCGTGTGTGTGTGTAATTACCTAGGTGTAGTTACTGGATGAGAGCTACGCTCGTGGTGTCCCGTCTTCCCAGCACTCTTTGTCATATAACGCTTTGAAACTACTTTGGCCTCCACCACCTTCTCACCTAACTTGTTCCAACCGCCTACCACTCTGTTGGCGAAAGTGAATTTTCTTATATTTCTTCGGCATCTGTGTTTAGCTAGTTTAAATCTATGACCTCTTGTTCTTAAAGTTCCAGGTCTCAGGAAATCTTCCCTATCGATTTTATCAATTCCTGTTACTATTTTGTATGTAGTGATCATATCACCTTTTTTTCTTCTGTCTTCTAGTTTTGGCATATTTAATGCCTCTAACTTCTCCTCGTAGCTCTTGCCCTTCAGTTCTGGGAGCCACTTAGTAGCATGTCTTTGCACCTTTTCCAGTTTGTTGATGTGCTTCTTAAGATATGGGCACCACACAACCGCTGCATATTCTAGCTTTGGCCTAACAAAAGTCGTGAACAATATCTTTAGTATATCGCCATCCATGTATTTAAAAGCAATTCTGAAGTTAGAAAGCGTGGCATAGGCTCCTCGCACAATATTCTTTATGTGGTCCTCAGGTGATAGTTTTCTATCTAGGACCACCCCTAGATCTCTTTCTTTATCAGAATTCTTTAAAGATTTCTCACATAATATATAGGTTATGTGGGGTCTATGTTCTCCTATTCCACATTCCATAACATGGCATTTATTACATTAAATTCCATTTGCCAAGTGGTGCTCCATATACTTATTTTGTCCAGGTCTTCTTGAAGGGCTTGACAATCATCTAAGTTTCTTATCCTTCCTATTATCTTAGCATCATCAGCAAACATGTTCATATAATTCTGTATACCAACTGGTAGATCATTTATGTAGACAATAAACATCACTGGAGCAAGAACTGAACCCTGTGGTACTCCACTTGTGACATTTCTCCAGTCTGATACATTGCCTCTGATCACTGCCCTCATTTTTCTATCAGTCAGAAAATTTTTCATCCATGTTAGAAGCTTACCTGTCACCCCTCCAATATTTTCCAGTTTCCAGAACAACCTCTTATGTGGAACTCTGTCGAAAGCCTTTTTTAGGTCCAGATAGATGCAGTCAACCCAACCATCTCTTTCCTGTAATAAGAGATGGTGTGTGTGTGTGTACTCACCTATTTGTGCTTGCAGGATCGAGCATTGACTCTTGGATCCCGCCTTTCCAGCTATCGGTTGTTTACAGCAATGACTCCTGTCCCATTTCCCTATCATACCTAGTTGTGTGTGTGTGTGTGTGTGTGTGTGTGTGTGTGTGTGTGTGTGTGTGTGTGTGTGTGTGTGTGTGTGTGTGTGTGTGTGTGAACAGAATAACTTCAAAACATGTGTGAAAGTATCCGAGTGTGTATATGTGAATGCCACATGTGTATAGATATACACCCATTCATGTATAGACTGAAATGCATATGCTGGAATTTACGTGAAGACCCTCACCCACCCACCCACTCGTGGGGGTATGTGCACGTGTGCACACCCTCTTTCCCCACACGTGTGCACACCCTCTTTCCCCCACACGTGTGCACACCCTCTTTCCCCCACACGTGTGCACACCCTCTTTCCCCCACACGTGTGCACACCCTCTTTCCCCCACACGTGTGCACACCCTCTTTCCCCCACACGTGTGCACACCCTCTTTCCCCACACGTGCACATCCCATTTTCCCCGTGCACATACTTCCTATCCCCACAGCACCTTCACGCACGTGCACATAACTCTTGGGCGTGTGCACGTATTTACAGACACCCAGGCGTGCTTTATAATTTGCATTCTGGCCAAAGCTTTGATAGCCTTTACACAGTTCCTCAATGTAAACAAACACTGTTCTCTCTCTCATTGTGTCTAAAAAGAATAAAATGGATACGAGGAGGACCTGTAAATAAAGAGGAGAGCTGGTGATCACGCTAGTCGGATTACTAACAAGTGTTCGTGACTCCAGTCGGATTACCGAGTTCTAAGACCAGCCGTCACCCAGGGGAGGGAAGAGTGTTCAGGAACGCATTTGTACAGCATTTACAATCTGATTTAATGTTTGCTTGCAAATTATGAAAATTTGGGGGTTTTGGTCGAGGGAGTAAGGAGGAATGGATGCGGAAGGAGGGAGATTGAGGTACAAAAATCTATCCCCATTTCATCGTTGCACTCGTTCCTGGCGTTCAGTCGTGACGTGTGTAAGTTAACAGTCACGGGATCAGCACGGGTGAGGGGGGGGGGGGGGGGTCGGGTGATGTAGAGGGAGAGTTGTGGATACAGATAGGGAGAAATCTGAAGAAACTAACAACATACAGATACACCACACACAGAGGTTGTGCAGCTGAATTACTTCACATCAACACCACCACTGCAGCGCCTGGGGGGGGGGGGGGGGGGTGTTATTGTCAACAGATGATTTGTGGCGTCTGGAGTGAATTCAGTGCATGTTCCGAGACTAAGCTGAGCCCAATGCATGCTCCGAGACTAAGCTGAGCCCAGTGCATGCTGTCATGAAGAAGACAAAGTGGTGATTGAAAGACAAGCACGGAGGAGCTAGGTCAGGTACGTGTTACCTGGGAAAAGCACAGCCACACTCGGCTCAGTGTTGTGTCGTTCAATTCGTAAAGAAATCAAATATTACATCTTTCGTTGCAGTGGTAACCAGGCAAAGAAACAATACCAATTAAAACGTGCAAGTTTAAATTTCGGAAGTAAAAGCAAATCATTAAAAAGGAACAAATAAGAGTGGTGTAAAAATGTTGGAGAAGGCGAGGGAGGAAGAGACAGAGACGCAGTAGACGAAACTGTAAATAACGGTAGGTGGAGAAATAGTAGGCGCTGAAGGCAGCCTAAAGTAGGGGAGTGTGACCACTGTCACCTAGAGACATGACAGACATATCGGGAGCATAAGATTACTTTTAGGCCAAGTTTATTCAAGTTGGTATGTAAATGTCCGGACACACATTTCTTCAGGGTAAGAGTCGCAAAGCAGTGAAACGGGCCGCACAAGGAGATGGTTCAGGTATCTTCAATAAGCAGCTTCAGGCATCTTCAATAAGCAGCTTCAGGCATCTTCAATAAGCAGCTTCAGGCATCTTCAATAAGCAGCTTCTAATGGAAATCCGATAAGAAATAAAAAGGAAGGATTGAGTCAATGAACTGACCTGGAAATTGGAGATAAAAAGGTGAAGTGCTATTACTTAATTAACTTAATAAATAGACAAATTAAAAAATAACAAGACATTGTTATTTTTAGACATTGAGAATGTTATCTAAAAGACGAAATCTTGAGAGTGGGAGAGAATGAGGGAGGGGGAGGGAGGAGGCGGGATGATACCTAATGAATAGAAAGGAGAAAGTGAACGATAAGGCAATTAAAGCTAAATTTGTAACGTAACTGCTGAAAGAGAGATTTTGGCGGGAAAGTCTGGTGAGCCCGCGCCGCCAATCATGACACGTGGGATGCCACCCTTAATTAAAATCTAAACTTTCACCCTTCTATGGTACTGTATCATTATGTAATTGTTAGTAAGGGTATTTGAAGTACGTTCAATAAGTGAAAGGGAATTGTAAATATGTTTAGCGTTGCTAAAATTAGTTTAGTTCCAGAGAAAACTGGTTGTTAATGCTTCTATACAAGTCAAATTTACTCCAACTAGTCGCCGATATAGTAGTCATTTGCATGGTTGGTGCATATAAATTGGATTGCTTCCATGAGTCAGAGGAGAACACCATGGGAGAAGTCTATATAAGGACTAATTCTCCGAGTTAACTCAGCCGCCAAACCCCGTTTATGAATGAAAAACAGTTTACATACGACTCACAATTGATGTTCGAACATTTCTCGAACAATGCTTCGCTGTTGACTTTTGTTTGAACCACAATGCTGTAAATGCTTCACCCACGTACTACAAATACTAATAATCGCCAACCGAACCTAAACACCTCACCTAACATAACCAATGCCTAAATATGCATAGTTTGCTAATATATAACAATATTAATTTACATTTGAGAAAATTACCATTTTAAATGAACAATATGTTAAAATTTATGAATGCATCTTTGGGGTCGACCGCTGGATGGAATGGACTTGGTCTGAGGACGGGTTGGTTTATACAACCTGTCCTCGACTCAAGTCCATTACATCCAGCGGTTGACCCCACAGACGCATTCATAAATTTTTACATGCTGTTCATTCAAAACGGGAATTTTCTCAAATATATATTAATATTATAATAGCATATTGTGCATATATATAGGTATAGGTTAGGTTAGGTGTTTAGGTTGTGTTGGCGATTATTTGTAGTACGTGGGTGAAGCATTTATAGCGTAGTGGTTCGAACAAAATTAGTCCGTGAAGCACTTGTTCCGGAAGTGTTCGAACGTCAACAGTTGAGAGTCGTGTGTAAACCGTTTTTCATTCATAAACAGCGGGGTTTGGCGGGTGTATGAAATCACTTTTGAGTTTGTTTGGAGGACAGGCTGCACTGGCACTGGTGTTTCGTTGTGGTTGTTTTAGATTCAGCCACTCGGAACAAAATTTCCAAATATCATGGGTTATGTGTGTTGAAAAAAATCCCAAATTTATTTTCATTTTCAAATTACGTCCAAATTCAGCCATAGGGGCAAACGGCCAAAAGCGACGTTCTTTTTAAGAGGACAGGTTGCTAAGTGAGCCTGTAGTGGACTTACCTGACACAAGAAGGGGGTTGTAACTTTTTTGACTGGTGTTTCTGTAACCTATTGTGTATCATATCCTTTTCCCTCACCACAGGACGTCGTCTACAGGCTTGTTGTTCAGGTGCTGTAACACCTCTAACATGGCATCAGCTGCAGCTGTACTCAACTAGTTGTGCTTGCGGGGGTTGAGCTTTGGCTCTTTGGTTCCACCTCAACTGTCAATCAACTGGTGTACAGATTATTGAACTGTGTAGTTGCCTTGATGCTGGTGAAGCAGTATTTCTGTATTATGTATTGCTGTGACATCCTCACCTAACCACTGGGTATTGGCCACAGCCTAGTATTAGCTGAAGTACTTTACCTTGTACTGTATTCTGTATCACTTTATCGTTCCCCTACACAGGGCGTCGGCTACAGTTTGGTGGTGGCCCAAGCGTTGGTGGGGCTGTACTGTTGCGTTCCCATTGCCTGGCTCTTCATCTTCTTCAGGGACTCGTTCATCACCCACAACAACATGTTCCGCTGGGCTGACTGCCGCTGTGAGTACCTGCATGCCGGGCAAGGCATTATGAGTGACATAATTTGTTGTTAGGGAGACTGTAAAGTGTGTGGTGGGAAGGGTTGTAAGATCTATTGTTTTATATTAGGATATAAGCTTAGCTGGGACCAGGTACTGGAACTATTTTTGTTATTCAGCACCATATACTGTGTGTGTATTATTCAGTTGTATGTATTATTCAGTTTTGTGGAAGACAAACAGGCACAAAACTGGAGTGACAGCGAAAAGCTTACTAATGTACAGAATCTAGGAGCTGTCACTCAGACCAATAGGAACAAGGAAAGAAATTTAAAGTGCTTCTACACAAATGCCAAAAGCCTGGGGAATAAATTTGAAGCATTGTGTGCATATGCTGAGGCCGAGGCTCCAGCCATCATTGGTATTAGTGAAACATGGGGACAAGAGGACACTACTGAAGGGGAATTCCTCCTCCCAGGGTATCATCCAACGTTCAGAAAAGACAGAACAACAAGAGCAGGTTGTGTATTGCTTCATGTGAAAGAGGACCTGAATGCAACCATCATTGAGGAACTGAACACCATGGGATCCTCAGAGTCTGTATGATGCAGTATACTAGCTCAACATGGTAACATGCTGACAGTGGGAGTATGCTACAGGGCTGACACAGCAACAGCAGAGAAAGTTACTGATCTGCATAATGTGATCAATGCAACATCACAAACCCAAACTCTTATAATGGGAGATTTTAACCACAAGACAATAGATTGGGTAAATCTAACATCACAAGCTGAAGGAGATCAATTTCTAGACCTGGTGCAGGACTCATTTCTCACACAACATGTGGTAGAGCCCACTCGAGGTACCAGCATTCTGGTCCTTGTGCTAACATCAGAAGAGGGCATGGTCGATATAATTAAAGTAGGGAAAAAGCTCGCTCCATCGTGTGATCACAATATTCTAAGAAGGAATACAATTACAGAAACTCTCGTAAAGGTCCAGGATGATGACCTAGATTACCATCGAGGAAATTATCAGAGAATGAGAGAGGAATTGCAAAACACCACCTGAAGGGAGCTGGTAGGTGATCATGGCATGGGAACGTCATGGGGAAATTTCAAAAAGGTCATTACTGAACTCGTACAAAAATATGTGCCAAAAAAGAAGAAAGAAAAGAAAGGGAACAAGGAACAAGATGGATGACACAAGTAGTAAAATGAGCACTAATAACTAAACGGGACCTCTGGAGACGGTATAAATCAATGATGAACATCATGGATTATGAGATACATAAAAGGGCATTAAATTCAGCCACCCAGGAAATCAGATTAGCCAAATGAAATTACGAAAGAAAACTTGCCCAAAACATAAAGGAAGACCCAAAATCATTCTATGCATATTTATATACGTAGTAAAACCAAAACAAAGGACTGTGTAGGGCTCCTAAAAGATGAGACTAATCAAGTTATATTGGATGATAGAAAGGCAGTAAACACTGAATGAACACTTAACACCAGTGTTCACACTTGAAAGATTGAACGACATCCCATCACCCATACAAATGTTTGAAGGAGGTGAAGAGAATGAATTAAGGGATATACCTATTACATGAGACACAATCAGGAAGAGAATTGACAAACTAAAAGACTCAAAAGCCCCAGGTGTGGATGATTTCAATCCAAAGTCGTAAAGAAGCTGGCAAATGCACTATACATACCACTGAAACTCCTTTTCAGAAAATCCCTGGACCAAGGGATAGTTCCCCTGGATTGGAAATATGCAAATGTTACCCCCATTTAAAAAAAAAAAGCAGAAGGAGCACGGCAGAAAACTACCATCTGATCAGCTTGACATCACACAACTGCAAGCTCATGGAGAGAATCCTAAGGGAGTGGAATCATACAACATCTCACAGAGAACAATCTTGTAAAATCAATGCAACATGGATTTGTTACAAATAGATCCTGTCTTACTAACTTGCTCAGATTTCTGGAAATGGTAACTGGCTATTCATATTCAGACAAAGGACTTCTGGTAGAGGTAGCATACATGGGCTTTATTAAAGCTTTTGACAAGGTACCACATGAAAGAATAGCAAGGAAATTACAGGCACATGGAATAAATGGGAGAATACTGGAATGGATAAAGCAATGGTTAAAACATAGAAAACAAAAGGCCTTGCTAAATGGGAATGAATTTGACTGGGGAAATGGGTTAAGTGGGGTCCCACAGGGGTCCATTTTGGGGCCAACCCTTTTTGTTATATACATCAGTGACATAGATAAGAATATTGCAAACCACATCATCAAATTTGCAGATGACACTAAGATCTATGGTAAAGTGGCAAGTGAAAGTGATATCGAAACCTTACAAAGAGATCTGCATGAACTCCACAAATGGTCAGATGACTGGCAAATTCTCTTTAATGACGATAAATGCATGACCTTGCATGTGGGGCATAACAATCCACGTCACAACTACCAAATTGTGACAGCACTATCTTACAACAGTTAGATAAAGAAAAGGACCTTGGTATCAGAATCCATCATTCACTAAAAGTTGCACAACAAGTGGGAGCAGCAGTAAAGAAAGTGAACCAAACCTTGGGAATAATCAAGTGTAACCTTTACCTTCAAGGAAAAGAAAGTAGTCCTTCAACTGTCCAAGTCTCTGGTGCACCCTTACCTGGATTATTGCATCCAGACATGGAGACCTCATCTCCAGAAAAACATAGCTGCTCTGGAGAAGATGCAACACCGGTCAACAAAAATCATACCAGAGCTTAGTCATCTTTCATATCAGCAACGGTTGAGGGCCACTGGGCTAACAACACTGCAGACAAGGCATGACAGGGCGGATCTAATAGAAACCTTTAAAATACTAAACAATTTGGTCGATGTTGATCTGGACACTTTCTTTAAAAGGTCAGATGTGACATGAATGAGGAGCAATGGGTTCAAGCTCAACAAGCCACAATATAGGACAGAAAACAGGAGATGCTTTTTCACCCATATGGCTGTAAACCCGTGGAACCGCCTTCCTGCTGAGGCTGTAAACGTCAAAACTCTGCCGGGTTCTAAAATACAGATAGAAAAGATCATCTGGGCATGGGGGTGGGACCTTTGACAAGCCTCCAGCTTCCTGTCCTCGTCGAGGCCACTAGTATTAGTGGCCTTCGGGTAAACTCAAGCATATGTGTGTGTGTGTTTTAGATGTTTTGTGTATTACCTTCGTTGTTAGTGTGACTCAAGGAGCACCATGAGAAGGAAACGCTATGTCATTCTTCCCTTGAGATGGGTTGTACTTAGCCTTGCAAGGAAATTGTAAGTTGTATTGTAAAAATGGTTCAAGGAAGAGTTGTGAGAAGAGCTGTAAAGAACTTTGTGAGGATGGTTGTAATAAGTGATTGTGTGCATGGTTATGCTATATGATGAGGTTGCAGAGATGCTCTTGAGAAGGTTATTAGCACCAGAAGTTGTAGGACTGTAAGGGGTACATATGAGGAAAGGTGTTTGAAGTTGCAGTTATGTATGAGAACGTTGTGTCCATGGTGAGGAAGATACAAGGTTGTTTTGATGTGGATTGCAGTCATCTTGTTATGAGGATGAGGAAATTGCTGGAAGAGCTGCATTATTTATGTAAACTTAGTGTTGAGCGAGTCAGTCATGGTTTTCTCTCCTCCTCCCTCCCAACAGTGGTGAACTGTTCTGTGTTCAACAACTTCAGCACCATCATCATCGAGGGTGTCCCCAAGTACTTCAAGTGGGTAACTGTGTCTTGTCACTTACTAATAAATTATAGGAATACTGTAATGCTAAACATGTTCTCACTCCACACATTCTCATGTGCTATTTACATGTACAAAGCCTTGTTCCTAAATGCTAATCTAGATCTGAAACTTTTCCTTGATAGGTGTAATAGAACCCATGAGCACCACACCAGAAATATACTGTATCTTTGATATCCTCAGAGTCAAACTAAATCTGTGCAAACACTATACAAATAAAAAGACCCAATCTTTGGAACTCACTCCCTGACGAATTAAAAAATTGTCCAATCTATGCCCTATTCAAGAGTAAAACCAAAAAGTACTTAATTTCATCCTCATAGTTTCCTACCTTGTGCTTCAAACTCACACTGTATCTTGTACTACCCACTTCCCAAATATTAGTACTTAAGACATATATCTTTACCAGTGTAATCACCTCTGTCAATTTATATTGTAGTTATTTGTTGATATAAGACCTTGTTACAATGTACCTTTTCATCTTACCTGATATGTTAGATTGAGGACCTGCCCGAAATGCTGTGTACTCACCTAATTGTGCTTGCGGGGGTTGAGCTCTGGCTCTTTGGTCCCGCCTCTCAACTGTCAATCAACTGATGTACAGATTCCTGAGCCTACTGGGCTCTATCATGTCTATATTTGAAACTGTGTATGGAGTCTTCCTCCACCACATCACTGCATAATGCATTCCATCTGTTAACTACTCTGACACTGAAAAAGTTCTTTCTAATGTCCCTGTGGCTCATTTGGGTACTCAGTTTCCACCTGTGTCCCCTTGTTCATGTACCACCCGTGTTAAACAGTTTATCTTCATCTACCCCTGTCAATTCCTCTGAGAATTTTGTAGGTAGTCATCATGTCTCTCCTTACTCTTCTGTCTTCTAGTGCCGTGAGGTGTATTTCTCGCAGCCTTTCTTCGTAACTCATGCCTCTTAATTCTGGGACTAGCCTAGTGGCATATCTCTGAACTTTTTCAAGCTTCGCCTTGTGCTTGACAGGGTACGGGCTCCATGTTGGGGCCGCATACTTCAGGATTGGTCTTACATATGTGGTATACAAGGTTCTGAATGATTCCTTACACAGGTTCCTGAAGGCAGTTCTGATGTTAGCCAGCCACGCATGTGCCACAGATGTTATTCTTTTGATGTGGGCTTCAGGAGACAGGGTTGGTGTGATATCAACTCCTAGATCCTTCTCTCTGTCTGTGTGTTATCTTGAGGTTATCTTGAGATGATTTTGGGGCTTTAGTGTCCCCGCGGCCCGGTCCTCGACCAGGCCTCCACCCCCAGGAAGCAGCCCGTGACAGCTGACTAACACCCAGGTACCTATTTTACTCCTAGGTAACAGGGGCATAGGGTGAAAGAAACTCTGCCCATTGTTTCTCGCCGGCGCCTGGGATCGAACCCAGGACCGCAGGATCACAAGTCCAGCGTGCTGTCCGCTCGGCCGACCGGCTGTCCGCTCGGCCGACCGGCAATTGTGTTACCGACGTGTGTTAATGGCTTTGCAGGAATGTACAAATACTAATCTTATGTAATCTCACCAACCTATTGTACCTTCTTGTGACTAAATTATTATTATTATAGCTACAGAATTTAGGTTAGTTTGATCAAGCATAGCACTATAGTTCAGTGGATATGTGATTAAGTTATGCAGTTTTTGCTACTACTGTAACATAATTCTTTACTGGTAGGATTAATTTTCTACATTAATGAATGTGCAGCATTTTGAAACAGTGAAACTGTCTTTCCTAGTAAACAATTGCTGTCAGGCTCCATTGGCTTTCATTTGATAGCTAGTTTTGTCTTGCAACACTATAAAGCAGGCTGTTATGGTCTTGGCAGCATCAGAAACTAATGTAGCGCCACATGAGAGGTTAAGAAAGTTCAGTTACCTTGTGTGGTTTTCAGACCTGCCATGCTGTTTTCCCAGTAACATGGAGAAAACACTATGGTACTCCCTCTAAAACTGTTAAACATGGTAGGGACTTTTGTGGTCCATTCTCAGCACTAATCTCATGGGAAGAAATGTTGTGAAAATGTCTTTAATATTCCAAATTTCCATAAATTCAAATATTTGTTTGATTATTCCTAAAGCTTGGTTGGCTTTTTTTTTTTTTTTTTACCAGTTGAGCAACTTTCAATTACTGGTGGATCATAACTCCTTGGACTAGGTCCTTTTTTCATCAGTCTGCTACATAAGCATGCTGTTGATATGTGTAGTATTGTGCTGCTCTACTTTTTTCATCATCCAGCAAAAATCTGCTATCAGTACTATAACAAACTCTGTCTTCGGGCAACATACAGCCCCTCTGTTTAAAATCCCTAAATATGCTAAATATACTCACTCCACACATCCTCTTGTGCTATTTACATGTACAAAACCTTGTTCCTAAATGCTAATCCTGAGCTGAAACTCTTCCTTAATATATGCAATAGAACCCATGAGCACCACACCAGAAATAGATCTCTCTTTTCTGAGGGAAGCTCCTCCAGCTCTCTGGAGCCATCGGGCTAATATGTGATACATTAGACCAGGGCATTAGTCAATGGAGTTCAGCCTACCGGGGACCATGAGCCAGAACTTGGCCACCTCAAAGAGGCACAGGGAGCAATGGCCCCTGGAAAACCCCTGTGGTTTTTTTTTCCTTATCTGCCATTGACAAGGGTTAGGCACCCAGAAAGGTAAGCATAACAAAACAGACCCTACATGGTAAGAAAATTGCAACCGAAAACCGAACAGAGAGGCAGAACTTCCTCAATTCCCAAGTAAACAAGCAAACATCACACCTCGCCACCACGCTGCTCGTCCGCACAATTTCAGGGAGCCTCAGACTCATAGCACTGGCTACCCAGCAACTCCAGTTCGTTGGCTAAAGCGATCTGTGGCAGTCATCAACTCTGGTCTCTGTTTCCTGACAGTGTTTTTTCCTTAGTGCTGTCCTCTGCAGTTCATGGTGTGGTGGCCAGGTGTACTTACGTGTTCCGGGGCTGCATGCACTTAGGGCAGCCTTCCCTAAGTTTCCTGTGAGTTCTACCCTTGGGTGTCAGGTTTCTCTTCCCTGGTGCTTTTGGGATGCCATTTCCATAGGGGTTTTTGCTGCGTGGCATTTACCCTGCCCTTGGGGCCAGCTGGGGTTTTGTGGCCCTTGTTTGGCCTTGGTAGAGAGTAGTATTATTGCTGGTTCTGGCGTCAAGGTGTTGCGCAGCCAGCTTTCCTATGCAGTGGCTGGTTCCTGTTTCCTCTGGGCGCATTTTACTTTTGTGGGGTTTTCTTTTACTTTTTTTGTTTTGTTTGCCTGGGATGGGGGGGAGTGGTCTGCCCGGTGTGGCTATAGGACCACATATAA
This sequence comes from Procambarus clarkii, assembly GCF_040958095.1. NCBI lineage: Eukaryota > Metazoa > Arthropoda > Malacostraca > Decapoda > Cambaridae > Procambarus > Procambarus clarkii. The sequence continues at coordinate 8,400,294 of NC_091159.1, read as the reverse complement.
TAATGTATTTTGATGGCCCTCTGCTAGGCCCCGTGATTGCACATGTTGCAGGGGTTTCAGTGTTTGATCTCCCCCTTGTTAGCCTTGGATCTAACTAGTTAGCAACATCTTGCCTTGGCTTCCTGTAGCAGTCAGCCTACGGGCCCTGGAAAACCCTCTTGGGGTTCGGGGACCTATGGATGCATCTTCCAAGTTCCAGCTTGCCTCGTGCGAGTTTGAAGGTTGCTATGTCCCCCTTGTCTCAGAGTGACAGTCACCGCTTTTGCCTTCATCATGCTGCCTGTTGGGACAACGACACCTTTGACCCGGAGTCTTGCAAGTCGTGTTCTCTGCATGTTCTCCAGTTTACCCATTCTGATATCTGGATTTGGGGGGTGTTAGTCGCTTCGACTTTGGTTTAGTCCGCGCTGCCTGGTCCTTTCCCTGTTGTTCGTCCTGCAAATTTGGGCAAATTTTACAAATTAATGTGTTCGTATTTGCCCTTGTGCTTCCTTGGGATGTTGGAATGGTGCAGCTGCACGTACAGGTTCCCTCCCTTTCGGCATCTCTGGTTGCTGAGGACTTGCATGTCCGTGGCTATTTGACTTCAGTCTTGCACTTCTTTTCCCTTCTCGAGCTGTCCTTGGACTGGCTTGAGGAGGATATGGGGGCGTTGAGTGCCGGCCCTTCGTCTGGGGTGCTGGCTTCAGTGGCAAGGACGTCGGCTGCACTGTTGAAGCTGTTTAAGCCGATTCTCAAGGATGCGGTGTCTCTGTTCTTTGCCTCTCGCCTCACGTGCTGGCAGGCTGTGCTCGCTCTCTCTTTGGAATTCGTTTGGGCCCCTGGCTCTTAGGTTTTCATTGCCATATTGTCCGTTGCTGTTTGTGGAGACTGCTATCATGCAGTTTGTGCCGGCGGCTTCATCTAGTTGTCGTCCTATGTCGGCCTTGTTGGTTCTCCAGGGTTTCGTTCTTGGTTTTCTTGGAAGACTCGTGTCAAGGTGCGGGGTTCCATAGGTCGGGATGGGCCATTGGTGCCAGCTTCTGAGCCAGCGTTTTCTTCAGAGCCGGTGTTGTCTGGTTGGTGTGATGATCGCTCTGCTCATCGGCCAGCTTCTCGTAGGGGGTGTCGGTCCTTTCACGGGTCGCCCCATTGAAGGGGCAATGGGGAGGGAGCAACAGGGGAAAGACCCTGTTTGTCCAGGGGCTTTCCCCTCCCCCTTTTGGGGAGGGAAGGGCTGTGCAGATGAGTGGTCCGGGGGTGAGGTGTGACGTTTATTTGCTTGTTTCCTTGGGTATTGAAGGAGTTCTGCCTCTGTTCAGTTTTTGGTTGCAATTTTCTTACCATGTGGAATCTGTTTTGTTATGCCTACCTTTTTGGGTGCTTAACCCCGGTCGATGGCAGATAAGAAAAACCCCCAACCACAGGGTTTTTCCAGGGGTCATTGCTCCCTGTGCCTCTATGAGGGGGACCAGGTTTTGGCTTGTGGTCCCCGGTAGGCTGAATTCCATTGACTAATGCCCTGGCCTAATGTATCGCATATTAGCCCGATAGCTCCAGGGAGCCTTCAGGGCTCATCCAGAAAAAGGCGTTTCAATGCTGGTTTTATATTCCTAGAGTCAGACTAAATCTGTGCAAGCACTCCATGCAAATAAAAGGACCCAGTCTATGGAACTTGCTTCCTAATGAATTAGGGAGGAGGTTCTTGCTCCCAACAATATCACATATACATTGAACTGATGGTTTATAATGATAATTATGTTTAAAATTTGAATTACAAGCCACTAAGGATATTCATATTCGAGAGAGAGGCTAAAATTAACACATACCTATACTTTACACCAACATTACACTGTTCAAACATCGACTAGTAATCAACAATGCCCAGATAGTATATGTGCTGGTAATACCACTAGCTTTATGTAATTAACTTGTTTGAATTAACTTATCTCTTCCTCTGTTTTCTAATTTTCCTAATAAAATATCTGCATTATTATTTTATGAATGTAGTTCACCTTTCTAAGAACTGTATTATGTAAGAATGCAAATTAGGGACAAGAAGCTCATGAATGGTTTATCAAGGTACGTACTACTAGTGTGAAGGGTTAGGATTTAATAATGATACCAGTTCATTTCATGGCCAGACTCTAATATGTTTTACTCACTGACCAAGCACACTCCATTTAGAGTGCTATGCCGATGGCCATGTCTTGATTGAAAAATAGACTGCCGAGTGTAATGAAATGCCCCTTACTGGGCTCGGCCATGGCAGCTTCCCTGAGCTGGCTGTTATTGGTCAGACTACTTTACTACTAAACATGTGAACCCAGTCACTCTTCCACACCTTCCCCCATCCTTTCAAGGTAAGGTAATTATCAGGAGAAGGCACCAAGCCATTATAACTATATAGCACTTTGAAAGGATCAGGATAAGGATTTATGATGGGAAGGGAAGGGGGGTGAAGGAATGGTGCCCAACCACTGAGATGGTCGGAGCTTGAATGCCGACCTGCAAGAAGTGAGACCGTCTTTCTACCATCCAGTCAAAGTGGTTGGGTAGACTGGACGATAAAGCGATCCCATCCTTTCAAGTATCTTGGACATGCATGATACGAGGCTAATAGGCTTGTAATTACCAGGATTGCTGGGGTTAGGTACTGTTAGTTACAATTACTGCATATTTCCATTAAGTGGGCAACAATCCACTCAAGTATTACTTATTGAAGAAATAGAGTAGCGGCCTATGATGAGGCCTTGTTTTCCCTTCCCCATAGGGTAGGAAGAATTTTGATAACCATTTAACCTTGGGTGAAGCATTATTTACCAGTGTCTCCTGCAACACAAAATGCCAGGTTAATTACTTTGACGTATTGTATCATGTCACTACGTCTGTTTCAGATTTCATTGCAATATTGTAAATTATACTAATTGCTTGTGAATTTGGATTCCAGAATTCTTGCAACAATGTTAAAAATATTATTCATAATATTTATAAGAAAATGTATGTATTATATATAAGTTACATTTCCAGTTCGCAGGTGCTTCAGAGGGGAGACGGCGATGCGTCATGGCTGCAGGAGCTAGGTTCACTCAAGTTTGATATGGCATTCAATATTGCTCTCATCTGGATCATAACTCTCATCGCTCTCAGTAGAGGTCAGGCTCCCTAAATATGTATGTCTGTAATGTACTAAAGTTTATATATAGACAGTACATATACATTTACTTAGTGAAAAATACATTACTGTACTTCCAATTGTAAGAAATATCATTTGTGGTATAATCTTGTGTGAGGTCACTTGTTGCTTGAGTCATGTTATATTCTGAGGTTAACCTGACAATGGATTATATCCTACAGTATTTAAAACACAGGAGCTTAATATTCCAGTTAAATTACGAAGGAGCATTATTTGTGGCTGGGAAGGGAAGGGAAATATCAGCAGAAAGTACAAAGTGACTGTAGCATTTGGAAGAGATCAGTGTGTGGAATGAGACGGGTATATCCTGTCAGTACATCTTGTCACTTAAATATAAATGACATGATGTACTGGTTGCCTTTCTGAACCATTCCATGAATATACAGTGCATTATCATACATGTTTCAAACATTCAAATTGTTAGCCATGTAAGGTTCACACAAAATGCTACATGTACCAGCATATTGATAATACTAAGGCTAATGATAGGCTGCTTGTACCAGCATAACTGTACCTCCAATGTAACTTTTTCCTAACAGTAACTGTGCATTAAGATGACTAAACAACATGCCAGAAAATGGAGAAAGAATGACATTTCGGTCCATCCTGGGCTATTGTCTAATCACACACGATTTGGTAATGGTCCAGGATGGATGAAAATGTCGTCATTTCTCTATCTTCTGGTGTGTTGTTTGGTCATCATATCTTCAGCCATGGTATTGTGACTCATTGTCTCCTTGATAGAAATTGATTGGTGAACCTAAGATAATAAAAACAAACATAGATTAATAGAGTACTGTATAGTATATTGTTGCCCCCAACCCCCCTCACAGAAAAAAAGGTTAAAATCAAATTATTGGTGACCAAGCCAACTGGTACTTGTATATTCTTCAACAATTAAAACCATGTTGTAAATCAAAGGGCAGTGTACTGTATGTACTCTTTTACTCATACAGGTAACCAATCATATGGGAAAGTGTGCTACATAGTGTTCCTTGTGCCTCTACTGTGCTACTTGGTAGTGTGTCTCTACCTGGCTTCCTGGACCAAAGATGATCTCTACATCAATGATGTCACAAACTTCAGTGAATTTTTCATGAACAGTCGTGTGAGTACCAGTATATGCTGTGATTCTCCCAGAAGGTATTGTTAATATTGATTGTACAATAGTCATTCACTGTACAGTATTTTGAATGGTTTTGTATTTATGGGCTTATGTTATTGTATCTATATTTGTTACCCAAACTATCAGTTCATGTACCTTGCTTTAATTGTAACTGAATCAGTATTCTATAGGCCTACTATCTTTTATCTGTTACTAAATCTATCCACAATTTAGTTTCTTTTGAATTTGAATGCCATCATCTCTGATTATATATTTTAGTACTGTATATAAGTATATAAATATTTTTAGTTATACTTGGTTACATTTTAACAAAAAATGCAAATAATAACTTCATACAAACAATCAAAGTTAATATTGTTTGTCACAGGCTGCTGCTCTATTACACCTTGTAGTTTAACCCGACTTAATTATTTGCAGTCATGGATGGCAGCTAGTCGAGAAGTGTTCCTAGTCTGGGGTTTCCATGGGGCTGTTCTTCAACAGATGGCAGCCCACAATAAGTATGCCTTCATTTTCTTATCTTACTTCTTAAGTTAAAATCTTTAATTTTTAATCATATCACAGCTTTAAGTAGCTACAATGCCATGCTTTAAGGTTTACCATCTATAAAGATCTATATTAATTCTATTCTTTTAATTTAGGAATACCAAGTTCTATCAGAAAAACATCACATAAACCAGCTTAATTATATCAATTCAAAGTGTTAGCTAGAGAGAGAGTGTATAAGATATGATGCCTTATAAATATGCTACACAGTAAACTGTGTAGAGTACAGTAGTCAAAGTATACATTAGTGTCAACATTAAATTTGTTTTATTAATCTTCAGGAGAGGACATGCTCTATACAGAGACACAACAATATTATCAGTAATTACAACCTTGGTGCTGGTGCTGGCAGCCGTCACTGGTTCATCTTGTGTGTCAGGACTCCTTCAGAACAACCTACACTACAAACCATCTTCCTTCGGTGAGATGATATGGGATGTTTCGTTATGCAAGTCTGTGATGACATGAATTTAAGAAGTGGCATATATCCATTCTAGGGTGCTAACATGGTTCCCAAGCTATCTTTGGAATACTACCCTCTTTTGTAAAAGGAATTGTCTTTTCTAGAGTATCCCAACTTAAGACATTTCGAGCTTTTCCAGAAACACCCTTCCATCAATTTCACTTTCCAAAGTACACTTCTGAAATCTAATTACACAGTTAAAGGACCAAGCTAATTTTTTGCAGAAATGTTATGTTTAGCTATCTTAACATAGTAAATTGTAATTACCCAACAGAAAACCTGGAGAATGCTCAGTTCCTGACTGAATCAAAAGTCCAACACAAGATGATATTTGAAACTTTCCTTCAGCATCTGCAAATGGGAAATTTGTCACCACAGTATCTTGCTGAGTATATGCATCATGATAACTTTTATGCAGGAATTAGAATACGCCCACCAAAACTTGGAAATGGTATGATTAAAAAATATTCTGCATTTATTTGCTTATATTTAGTAAAATTTTATGTAAAGCATCAAAACTAATATCCAATTTAAGCATTTCATTTTTAAGTATCAAAAGGTGATGTATGGCTAAGCAGTATAACACTATGCAAGTCACAGATGATTCAGAAGTTCCTTAATGTTGGTTTGTTGAGCAAGCATTGAGGTATAAGGGCAGCAAAGCATTTTGTAAGAGGGCAAAGAACTAGGAGGATGCGAGGCAGGAGTGGAGGGCATTGTACACATCATGCATAAAATAGGGACTTGAAGAACCTAAAGTTTTTTAATTTTAATTTCTCCTTAGTAAAGGAGATACTGTCTATTGCTTTTAGGAAAAGTAGGAATTGTTCAAGTAAAAAAATGGGCACAAGACCTAGAATAACCAGGGTGATTGTCACTGCAATTTATGCAGTGAACTGGGTGGACAGTAAAATATGATTTGGAATGTCTGGACAAGCCATAGATAGGCAAAATACCTAAACTTCAGGCAATTACTTCTTTGGTAAGGGTTAGGTTTGGTAAGGGTTAGGATTTGTTCAAGGGTTAGGTATGTATTCTTAGAGAAAGACATTGACTCCAAGAACCACTGAGCATAGGAGGGCCCAACTATTAAAAGTTATCTTTGCAATAATTGGGGAAGTGCATTTGCCACAGGGAAGCCAGGCATGTGTGTCATCAAGCATTTTTTAATTCCCCTGATATAAAGCAGGATAATGAACAATGTCAAAAGTCATTGCACTAGATCTCTGGTAAGGAGACTGAAATTGTGGATGCTGTTGGGGATTCTCATTATTGATAAGGTTGAGATGCAAAAAAAAGTGCCTGAGGGGATGTGCTCATACGATTTACTAGAGAAGATGGAATGGAAGAGGTTGTATAGGATGATCAGGGAGCAGTATACATGTTCCAAGACATAGAGCTATTATCCGATTCGAGTGTTCTTATGAGAAATCTTTAAGTTGGAGCAAAGGTCAGATTGCTCCACCCGTGAAACAGAAGATTGAATCTTTTGGAAGGCTCGTGGGCCTGGTTGGCCACCACATGAGTCTTGGGGGAGGAAGATGGAAAGAGTAAGCATAAAACAGAAATCACCTTCATGTCCCTATCTGCCACGAGGTACAAATAAGGGAAGGCAGATGCACAAGAAGTACCCAGGGGATAGCATACAAGAGGTCACCCTTGAAGAGTGATGACATACCAGAGATCAGTAGGTGAAACAAGCCATTTGTTTCACCTGGACCTCTCAAAAATGTTATATTTTAACCCACTTTCCCATCAGAGAAGTGTGTTTTTTGTACCTAGGAGAACAATCCCTTTGTAAATTCAACTCTCCAATGAAAGGAAACAGAATATACAAATATGCATGTGGTCAACACACAAGTGGTCATAGTCCACAAGACCTGATTTTCTCACCACTCACCTTAAGTCAGAAGAGGAGCTTAGCAAGCCACACTCATCTACCTCTCAGATCACTCTCAGATCACTTGAGGCTCATGTTGCCATATCAATGCACTGGCTAAAGTGAGGATTTTATTTTTAAATAATAGTTCATTAATATTTAGTTTTAAGTACACATGTTCGTCCACTTGGACTGGTCGGTGTAATGGCCTCGTTTCTTGCAGAGTTGGCATTCAATCCCGATAGTCTAAGTAGGTTGGGCATTGTTCCTCCACTCCATCCTCGTTTCCCAGCTCCTTGTCCATATATCCCTTCCAAATGTTATTCAGTATAATTATTCTAGCTTAGCTCATTCTCATGATAAATGTCTTGGTGACCACATATGCTGTACTGTACTACAATAATTTGTGCTTTACATTATTCATGCTGCTTATTTAATTAATATATACATGAATTATTTTCTTGTTCTCCAAAGTTTCACAGGAAAAGAAAAAAAGAAAAATTTCATAAAACTTAAAATTCTTATTTATTTTTCAAATTACAGTGAAGAGAACAGAATCAGATGAGCGGAGTGGTTATCAGAGTCTACGTCTAGCCACAGAGCTCTTCCCAGCGCTTCTTGCTGTCAACGGGGCTCAGCAAATCTCACCATTCTGGTCGTCATTATTCTACCTGAGTTTACTTCTCTTTGGTATTGCTCAACAGGTATTTGATAACATTTATCTTAAGCACATAATGTAGTGGAAAAATTTATTTCTTCCTGTAATATGTACATACAAATTTCTTTTTAGGACCATGATTATTTACTGAAAAATTATGCAAATATTTTTATATTTTTGACTTTCCAGTTTTATACAAATGTACATAATGTTATACAACAATTACAATAGTGGTCAAATTTTGGTCCAAGACCAAGCACTAGAGTGTACAATAATTAGTTGCCTCCATTTCAACAGCTGGCTGTCTGGCGAACAGTTGTGGAAGCCGTTATACGCATAAATCGTGAGCGGTTACAAGCTTGGGAGACGTTTATCACATTTCTCTGTTGTTTGTTTGGGTTTTCTGCAGCACTGCCAATGGCCACTGGAGTAAGTTATCAGCTATTTTGCTGAATATTATCATCTGAATACCTGTACTATCTTCTCTTGTTGCAATATTGCTTCTGGAAACTACTACCTTGAGAGGAGTAGTTATATAATTTTTGGAGTCTTGATGCAAAAAAGATTTAGTTGTGATTAGTAGGAATCTTGAGTAAAATAAATCATTGCATAAATTTATGAAATATAAGGCAAATAGAATACTGGGATTTATTTCTAGAAGCATAAGCAACAAGACAATTAATATTATTCTTCAGCTTTGTTGCCCTACTTAGTCCCTATTTAGATTGCGCAGTTTTGGTCTCCATACTATAGAATGGACATAAATTCACTTGAACACCTACGTAGAAGGATAACAACGTCAATTCCAAGAATTGGATATCTTCCTTATGAACAGACTAAAAAAGTGTAACTTACATTCTCTTGTAAGACAAAGAATAAGGGTTGACATGATTGAAGTACAGTGGAACCTTGGCTTACAAATGCCCCTCTACGAATTTTACGAGTTACGAGCCCAATTTCTCGTAAAATTTGAATCGGTTTACGAGCTTTACTTTGAGTTACGAGTTTGTTGATACATGTATGGGTTGACCAAGTGCATGGTTCCCGGTGACCACGCCTCAGTTTAAGTGCCTCCTGCGTAGTGACGATCGCGCTTGAATTCTTTGTAAAGAATTTAATCGTTTTTCTGCTTTTTTTGTTTTTGAACATAAAAGTAATTATTATATATCAAGCAATGGGTCCCAAGAAAGTCAGTGGTAAAGTTCATCCTAAGAAAACAAATGTGAGGATGACAATAGAGGAAAAACAAGAGATCTTTCATAGTGAATGAATGTGATGTCTCACTACAGACTAGTGATAAAACGTAGGGAAAAACAAGTGTCTATAGACAGATTCTTGGTAAGACAAGCAAGCAGTGAGCCACAACCAGGTCTTAGTGGTATGCCTGCAAAGTGTAGGATAAAGAGTGCCCCAGAAATGGCATCACTGCCTGATGTTATAATGGAAAGGGGACTTCCCTTCCAAACACTAATACCTCTCCTCCTCCTCCCCTTCTCACCGCTTTCCATATGCCAACAAGAGTCGTCAATAAAGGTAAGCTATAACTTGTACATACTATAGTACAAAATATTTGTGTGTGTTATATATTAAATGTATTTTGAAGTTAATATTTTTGGGAGTGTGAAATGGATTAATTCAATTTACATTATTTCTTATGGAAAAGTTTGTTTTGGGTTACGAGCCGTCTCTGGGAATGGATTAAATTCGTAAACCAAGGTACCACTGTATATAAATAGATGAAAGGTTATAACAAAGTTGATATAAATAAAATGGAATCGATATAAATAAGATTTTAAATATATCAACACGAAATAGAACTTGTGACAATGAATATAAATTGGATAAGTTTAGATTTAGAAAAGACCTGTCTAAATACTAGTTTGGAAACGAGGATTGCTTTATAAAACAAATTACTGGGTAACATAACAGAAGTGGGATTTTTAGATTGTTTCAAGTGTAGGTTAGACATATATATGAGTGAGTTTGGGTGGATAAAATAAGTGCCTTGTGTGGGCCTATAGGCCTTCTACAAAATTATTCTTATTACACAATAACTGTAGCTTAATTTAGCAATGACATACAACTACAGTTGCTGTAAATTAGTCTGTGTAAATGTTGTTCATTTACATTTTCTCAAGACCCAGTTTAATTGAGAAACATTTCTAACTGTGACTTAAAATACAGTAAAAAAAAATTTACACAAGTGTTCATAAAATTAAGATAAAAGACAACATATATACAGCACTACCTTTCTACTCTGAAATGGATTATTATATCTTTACTACTGGAGATTGTGTTGAAATTTAGTCTGGAGCCAGGTGCTGGAACTGGTTAGAATATTCTGCACCAAATGTATGTGTATTATTTGTGTGTATGTATGTTGTGTGTGTTGTGCATGACCCAGGAAGCAAAATGAGGAGGTAACGGGGGGATTTCCTTGTAGTTACTCGGTAGTGTGTCAAGAATTCTTTTACTTTCTAAGTTCAGTCGGGTGCCAAGATTGTCTGGTGGTACCGTGATCTCTAAGGCTGTAATTTACAGTGGCTTGCAGGCCCACATATCCATTGCACTCTGCAATGAGTGCAATGGATATGTAGCTTTCCACTGCCAGATATTACTATAATCATAATTATTGTTAGTTTCATGCACTAATAAGTCATCATCACGCTACTTTAATCATAGCAGCAACACTTGAGTAATCTCCAATGACCCAGTAATGGGTTGGGAAAACTGCTGGTGTAGAGTATACAGGAACTGAACAGGTATATATAAACAAATTTACATTAATTTAAGTTATAAGTAAATGTAACTACACAGGTAGAAATAGAGTCCACAGGTAGAACTGTATATGTACTAAGTATTTTCAATAGTTATCAAAATTCTGCTTTTCTGTGGGGAGCCCCTACGGCTCCCTGGAGCTTATCGGGCTAATGTGTGTTATGTTAGACCGGGACATTAGCTAAGGAGTTCAGACCTACCAGGGACCAGCGCCAGAACCTGGCCCCTTCAGAGAGGTTTCAGGGAGCAATGGCCCTGGAAAACCCCATATGGTTGGGGGTTTTCCTTATCTGCCATCGACCGGGGTTAGGCACCCAGAAAGGTAGGCGTAACAAAACAAACCCCACATGGTAAGACACTACAACAAAAACCGAACAGAGAGGTAGAAAACTCCCTACAATCCCAAGGAAACAAGCAAACAAGCAAACATCACACTTTACTGCCGCGCCGATCGTCCGCGCAGCCCTCCCCACCCCGGGAGGGGGAGGGGGGAGCCCCGGACCTACCGCGCCGGCTGCCAAGCTTCAGTTCGTTCGCTAATGTCAACCGGGATTGACGCTTCTCTGGCCTCAGTTTCCTAGGCGGTGTTTGCCTTGTGTGGCGTTCACTGCCGTGTGTTGTGGTGTGCGGTGGCCAGGAGTACTTCATCAGTGCCGGGGCTGCATGTGCTTAGTGGCTGACTTCCCTAAGCGCCCTGTGAGTACTGCCCTTGCGTTACAGGGTTATCTTCCCTGGGGCGTTCGGGAACCATTCCCGTAGAGGTTCTTGCTGCTCGGCATTTGCCTCGCCCTTGGGGCCAGCTGGGGCTTGGGGCCCTTGTTTGGCCCTGGGTAGGGATTGGTATTGTGCTGGTTAGGGCGTCAAGGTGTTGCGCAGCCTGCCACCTAAGCGGCGGCCGGTTTCTGTTGCCTCTGGAGACGGTGTACTTTTGCGGGGTTTTTCTTTTGTTTTTCTTTTCTTGCCTGGTGGGGGTCTGCCTAAGGTGGTTATAGTTCCACTGGTAGTGTTTGGCGGCCCTCTGCTAGGCCCCCGTGCTTGTACACGTCTCGGGGGTTTTCAGTGCTATAATCTACCCTCTTGTTATGTTTGGGTTTCTTAACCGGTTAGCAACACCTTGCCCGGGCTTCCCGTAGTTGTTACCCTACGGGCCCTGGAAACCCCTGTCTGGGCTCGGGGGACCATTGAATGTGTCTTCCGGGTTCCAACCCGTCTTGTACGGGATCGTTGGTTGCTGTTCCCTTGTCTCCGGGTGACAGTCGCCATTTTTACCTCCGTCATGCTGCCTGTTGGGTCCCTGACACCTTGACCCGGAGTCTTGCGAGTGATTCTCTGCTTGTTCTCCAGTACTCTCCTGATGTTATTACTGTTCAGAGTACAGGCGGCATCCGTGTTGCAAGCTAGGTTAGGTTGCTGCAACATGCTAGGTTGGTTTCCCACTCGAATGCCCCGTGGCCGCCCCGTTTGGTTAGGTGCTGCTCGCCCCTTTCTCTCCATGTTCCCGGCTCCGGACCGTCTGCGTGTTTCTGGGTCGGGGCGGGGTTCAGTTGCGGCAGAGACTCGGGCGGTTTTCGGGGGATGCCCCGTTCGGGTTGGGGACGGAGGTTTGAGCCTGTGCCTCCTGCCAAGGCTTCTGGGTCTTACCAGCGGCCCTTTCTTGTTGCCTTTCCCATGGGCTCTTGCTTTTCTTTCAGGGCGGAGGGCTTGGAGGACGGCTCTGCCCCGGGGCCTCTGTTGTTGGTTCCCGGGGCTGTGGGGGATGCCTACTAGCAGTTCTGGGGCGGTTTTGCCCCTTCAGGGGTTTTTCTGCTGTTGGGCGTCGTTTTTCGCCCTTCCAGTCTGCTAGCTTCCCACATTTGCTGGCGTGTTTTTGTGTATTAAGCGTCAGTCACAGCCCCTGCTGGCGGCCATTTTCGTCTGCCGGTTTCCCGGCGTGGCCACCAGGGCGGCGTTGCCGTTTGTTTACATGCGTCTGGGTGTGCGAGCGAGCGTCTCTGGTGAGTTTTCGAAAAATTTGCAGGGTTTTTGTTCTCCTGTTGTCGTTTCTTTGTTTTTCTGGTGTTTTCTTGCCGTTGCCTGTTCCTCTGGGAACGTTTGGGTGTTGATTTTGGGTCTGAGCCTCTGGGTTTAGGCTCAGTGCCCCTGGCTGGTATGCTTGCTCCCACACCTTGCCCCTCGGTTTTCGGTCTGTTGGGACCGTTTTCCCAGGGCGTTCTGCTGGGGTCTGTGCTTTGCCTTTTAGTGGTGTTCTCCGCCGGCAAATGTGGTGGTTTGGGCTCCCCCTGGTTCGATTCTGGGTTCCTTTGGGTTCCTTGGTTTCGTTCTGGAGGTTTCTTCCTCTTGGGCCCCCTTTTGTGGGTTCAGGGGACTTTGTTTCCTCGTGTGACCCGGATCTGCCTTTTGGGGTTCCGGGGTCTTCCTGGCTTGCAGACTGAGCTTTTTGGGTCTTGGCACATGTTGTGGTTGTGCTGGGACTTTGTGGTTTTGCTGTCGAGGTGGGCCTTTTGATGCAGTTTTGTGCCTTCTTTGCCTGGCCGGCGTAGTGCTCTTTGCCACTAGTCGGCGGCTTGTGCTTTTACAATATATGTCCTCACCTAGTTGTGCTTGTGGGGGTTGAGCTCTGGCTCCTTGGTCCTGCCTCTCAACCGTCCGTCAACAGGTGTATCGGTTCCTGTGCCTCTTGGGCTGTCATGTCTACATGTGACATTGTATGGGGGTCAGCCTCGTTACTTGTGTGAGGAGTCGCCACATTACTTCTTAGTGCTTTCCCGTTCCCATTCTGACACTCAAAAAAAAAAAAAAAAAAAAAAAAAAAACTAATTCTATCTGTGGCTCTTTTGGGTACTCAGTTTCCACCTGTGTCCCCTAGTGCGTGTGCCCCTTGTGTTACATATCCTGTCCTTCTCAACCCTGTCGATTCCCTTGGGTATCTTGTATGTGGTGATCAGGTCTCCCCTCACTTCCTCTTCCAGCGAAGTGTGGTTTCATTCCCGTAGTCTCTCCTCATGACTTCGGTAGTGTACTTTTTCTTTCTGAAGGGGTTCTGTTCCCTTCTCTGTTGACTGGGCGCTGGGGGAGCAGCTTGCTCTGTTGCCTCTCGCTTGGTCCCGCTGTTGGTGGGCGCTTTGGGTTGTCTTCCGGCCTCTGCTGGCGTCGGAGGACGGCTTCTCCCCCTTGGGGGGGGTTTAGAGCTGGCGGGGTGGGCTTCTTCCCTGCGCTTCGTCATTTCCTCTTCGTGGGTGCGTGGGGCGTGGTCGTTCCGCCCCATCCTTCTGGGCTTCCCGTCTGCTCTTTGCAGTCATGAGCTTTTCCAGTCTGCAGTTCTTCTGGACTACTTCCGTCTGCGCCCTGGATCCTCTGCCCTGCTCGGAGGACTGTTGTCTCCTGTTCGGATTCTGTTAGGGCCGGGTGCATGGATGGTGGACCTGGACCTCCAGGTCACTTCTTGGCACATTCCTCTCCAGTTTTTCTGGGGCTAGCACGGTTGGTAATTACCTATGTGTACTTACCTAAGTGTAGTTACAGGATGAGAGCTACTCTCGTGGTGTCCCGTCTTCCCAGCACTCTGTCATATAATGCTTTGATTATAATTGTCATATTGTCATATAATGATTGTCATATGTCATAATATGTCTTCATATGATTGTCATACAATGCTTTGGTGGTGGGGCTTCAGGTTTGCTGTTTTTATTGCATTCCCTATTTTGTGAAGGGCACTTTGTATACTCTTTGCATCTTTACCGGATCTTAGTGCCCTGTCTGCGTCTGAGATTCGGTGTCTGGCCTACCTCGACGACTGGCTGGAGTGGGCTCCCAGTCAGTCCGCTTGTCTGCTCGCCAGGGGATGGTTCTTTCCAGATCGCTGGGTTTGGTTTCCTGGTGATCTGGAGGTTTTACCTTCTGTTCCGTCCCGGGTTCGGACCTGGGCCTTGTTTCAGGCTCTTGGGCCCCTCATTGTCTTCCCTCCAGAAGTGTTACTGTGGCTGTGGTCCCGCCTTTGGCTGTTCAGGAGGGGGTCCCGGGTTGCTCAGCGGTTGCTTGGGCGGTTGTGCGGGAGTTTGCACTTCGGCGTGCTTGTCTGCCCGCAGAGTCGGGTTTGGCTCCGGCGTCGGTTGGTTCCTACGGAGACTCCACTTCCGCCTCTTGCATTCCTTGGGTTCCTCTGGGGATCTGGTGTTGGTGCTGCGTCACCAGCTTCCTCTTTGGGGTTTTCGGGGTTCCGTGCCTTGGCGGCTCCCCGAGCCTTCGCTCGATGTGTTCACGGACGGGTCGTCTCTCGGCTGGGGCTTTGTGACCTGTGCTCACCAGGTCGGCCGAGGTTGATGGAGTCTGTCTGTCCGTCGGGCTCACAGCCCGGTTCAGGTGTTCATGGCTGTCTGGTTTGCGCTTCGGAGGGTTTAGGTCACTAGGTACTCTACCGTTCAGCTCTGTTTGGACTGTTCTCTGGTGGTTCTTGCCGGAACCACAGGGGGTTTGGTTAACCGTGTGGCTCGTGTCCGGGGTGTGTCCTGCGTCCTGGTGGACAGCTGTCTCGGTTCATTCCTCTTCGTGGGTTGGCCAGTCGTCGCCGATTCGTTTTGTTGGCTCTGTTGGGCTTATGGACTCCTGGCCATGGACGTCTTCGGGTCGGCGTGGTCTAGGCGTCGCCCGTTTTGTGGCGCCCTTCCCACCTGCGAGGACTTCACGGTGGAGGCTTTCGGCAGGCCTGGTCGAGGTGGGGGGTACCTGTACCTCTTCTCCCGGTCCAGCTGTTGCTTCGGGTTCTGGCTCAGTTGCAGCCCATTCCCACGAGAACAGTCCTTATGGTTCCACTGTGGCCGGCCCAGCCTTCTTTTCAGACGCTGCTTGATAGGTGTCCGTACCCGGGGCGTTTTTCCTGAGGCTTCGCCTCTTTCGGCAGGCCGAATCGGTCCTGTCCGTGACTGGTTCGGCCTTCTCTTTGGCTCTTCGCGTCTGGTATTTTGACGCAGGTATCGCCATCTCTATGGTGTTCAGGTGGCTTTGTTGACGGTGTCCCACCTGCGAGCTTCGTCTTGGGGACTGTATGACGTTTATTACGTCTTCTCGCGTTTTGTTTCCCCTCCGGCCTGCTCATGAGTCGCCTGAGCCATCCTGGTCCTTGTTCAGGGTGCCTTCTTCTCTTCCCCTCAGTTTGTGGTAGCCCCTTCGGTTTCAGTTTCCTCCTCTTTGGTACTGGTGGTAGCTTATTGGTGTGCAGCCTTTCTCTGTCCTGGCGACGGTCGAGACGGCTGCTTTCCGGAGGGGTTCTTGGGGTATTGGTACTTGTTTGGTTTGGCCGGGGGGTGCGTCCTGTGTTGTCCAGTTGTGCTTTTTGCTGTTGCCGGCGTACCGTGCCTGGGGATGCGCTGTGGTTGATCCGGTTCCTTCGTTCCCTGTTTTCAGGGCTCGGGTCTCCCGGGTCGTCCGCAGTGTTTTCCTTCTTACTGCGGTCTGTCTTTGCGCCCGTGCTGTTCAGACGTTTACAGCAATTGCTGCTGTGTTGGTGACGTCTCGGGCTCATTTCGGGCGCAGGGAATTGTGGGTCGCACAGGTTTTTGGCCGCCCATCCATGTGTATGTCTGTTCTTGGGCGTTCTTGTTGCCTTGGGTCGCAGGTTTGCGACCGGTTGTCTTGGCTTTGCGTTGCAGAGTTTGTGGCGGCCGCCTCCCGGGTTAGCCCTTTCTTTTCCTTCTCTTTGGGTATGAAGCTCCAGGGAGCCGTAGGGGCTCCCCACAGAAAACCAGCGTTGAATGTAATGAAACGCCATTTTCTGGGTGAGCCCCGGAGGCTCCCTGGAAACCCTCCCTCCCACCGGTCGGCGGTTTTTTCGCGTTGGTTGAGGCTTAGCTTCCGAACTGGAGCTTGGCAGCCGGCGCGGTAGGTCCGGGGCTCCCCCCTCCCCCTCCCGGGGTGGGGAGGGCTGCGCGGACGATCGGCGCGGCAGTAAAGTGTGATGTTTGCTTGTTTGCTTGTTTCCTTGGGATTGTAGGGAGTTTTCTACCTCTCTGTTCGGTTTTTGTTGTAGTGTCTTACCATGTGGGGTTTGTTTTGTTACGCCTACCTTTCTGGGTGCCTAACCCCGGTCGATGGCAGATAAGGAAAACCCCCAACCATATGGGGTTTTCCAGGGCCATTGCTCCCTGAAACCTCTCTGAAGGGGCCAGGTTCTGGCGCTGGTCCCTGGTAGGTCTGAACTCCTTAGCTAATGTCCCGGTCTAACATAACACACATTAGCCCGATAAGCTCCAGGGAGCCTCCGGGGCTCACCCAGAAAATGGCGTTTCATTACATTCAACGCTGGTTTTTTTATTACTGCAGGCTGGAATCAACATCCTGTACTTCCTTGAT
>NC_091159.1:8285824-8380824 GCF_040958095.1 Procambarus clarkii | reverse complement strand
GGCTTTCGACAGAGTTCCACATAAGAGGTTGTTCTGGAAACTGGAAAATATTGGAGGAGTGACAGGTACGCTTCTAACATGGATGAAAAATTTTCTGACTGATAGAAAAATGAGGGCAGTGATCAGAGGCAATGTATCGGACTGGAGAAATGTCACAAGTGGAGTACCACAGGGTTCAGTTCTTGCACCAGTGATGTTTATTGTCTACATAAATGATCTACTAGTTGGTATACAGAATTATATGAACATGTTTTCTGATGATGCTAAGATAATTGGAAGGATAAGAAATTTAGATGATTGTCATGCCCTTCAAGAAGACCTGGACAAAATAAGTATATGGAGCACCACTTGGCAAATGGAATTTAATGTTAATAAATGTCATGTTATGGAATGTGGAATAGGAGAACATAGACCCCACACAACCTATATGTTATGTGAGAAATCTTTAAAGAATTCTGATAAAGAAAGAGATCTAGGGGTGGTTCTAGATAGAAAACTATCACCTGAGGACCACATAAAGAATATTGTGCAAGGAGCCTATGCTATGCTTTCTAACTTCAGAATTGCATTTAAATACATGGATGGCGATATACTAAAGAAATTGTTCATGACTTTTGTTAGGCCAAAGCTAGAATATGCAGCAGTTGTGTGGTGCCCATATCTCAAGAAGCACATCAACAAACTAGAAAAGGTGCAAAGACATGCTACTAAGTGGCTCCCAGAACTGAAGGGCAAGAGCTACAAGGAGAGGTTAGAGGCATTTAATATGGCAAAACTAGAAGACAGAAGAAAAAGAGGTGATATGATCACTACATACAAAATAGTAACAGAAATTGATAAAATCGATAGGGAAGATTTCCTGAGATCTGGAACTTCAAGAACAAGAGGTCATAGATTTAAACTAGCTAAACACAGATGCTGAAGAAATATAAGAAAATTCACTTTCGCAAACTGTGTGACAGACGGTTGGAACAAGTTAGATGAGAAGGTGGTGGAGGCCAAGACCGTTAGTAGTTTCAAAGCGTTATATGACAGAGTGCTGGGAAGACGGGAGCGTAGCATAGCTCTCATCCTGTAACTACACTTAGGTAATTACACACCCCCACCCATCCCAGGATGCAGCCCGTAGCAGCTGTCTAACTCCCAAATACCTATTTACTGCTAGGTAACTGGAGCATCAGGGTTAAGGAAACTCTGCCCATCTGTCTCCGCTGGGTGCGGGGATCGAACCCCGGACCCTAGGTCCACGAGTCTAGAGTGCTGTCCACTCAGCCACCCAGCCCCAATGGTTTGGGGCTGGGTGGAAACCATAACACATAACCTTGTGTTATGGTTTCTGGGCTTTATGAATGACTAAGAGGGGTAGAACAATGATTTTAGCCCATACTACACATCATCCATCCACCTCCCCACTTACAAACCTTGTATGCAATACAAACCCCCACCCCATACACATGCATTTGTGGGGTGGGTGTGTTGCAATTATACGTGCAGCTGTAACATGCACCCCACACACATACACAAACCACACATTCCATAAACACAAACCACATGTAGTTTTGTATAAAGAGATGTATGGCTTGTATGGGGGAGTAGTGTGTGGCATTTGTAGCATGTCGTGGAGTAGTGTATAGCATTTGTAGTGTGTGTGTGTGTGTGTGTGTGTTGGATGGTGTATAGCATGTGTAACTACCTAAGTGTACTGTAGTTACAGGATGAGAGCTACGCTTGTGCTGTCCCATCTTCCCGGTACTCTGTCATATAACGCTTTGAAACTACTGACGGTTTTGACCTCAACCACCTTCTCACTTAGCTTGTTCCAATTGTCAACCACTCGGTTTGCAAAAGAAAAGATTTTAATATTTTTTCGGCACCTTTGTTTCCTTAGCTTGAATCTGTGTCCTCTTGTTTGTGAAGTTGCTGGTTTCAGGACTTCCTCTTTGTCAATTTGGTCGATTCCTGTTAGTATTTTGTAAGTGGTGATTATATCACATCTTTTTCTTCTATCTTCTAGTTTTGGGATGTTTAATGCCTCTAGTCTCCCTCGTAACACTGTTTTTCAGTCCCAGAAGCCATTTTGTAGCATGCCGTTGCACCTTTTCCAGTTTATTTGTGTGCTTCTTGAGATTTGGGCACCATACAACTGCTGCATATTACAATTTTGGTCTCACAAAAGTCAAGAACAGTTTCTTTAGTATTTCGCAGTCCATATAATTAAAAGCAAGTCTGAAATTGGAAAGCGAAACATATGTTCCTTTAATAATAATACTTATTTAGGAAAAGTACATACATAGATGCAGAGTTACAAACAATTTTATTGATTTATAGAGCTAGTACATACAATACCTAAAGCCACTAGTACGCATAGCGTTTCGGGCAAGGTGAGGTAGGGAAAAACACTTAAACCAAAACTTAATAATAATTGAGCTTAAAGTATAAATTGTGTTGAGAGAAAAGACTAAAACTTAATAATAATTGAGCTTAAAGTATAAATTGCATTGAAATAAAAAAAAAATAAAAAAGGGGGGAACATGGTAGAAAATAGCCAATATACAAGTTGGTCAACAAACAGCATCGTTTAAAAATAGTAAGACATGGGTTGACATTTAGGGGTAAGGTAGGTTACATGGAGTTAATTAGATAGTACTTAGTTTTCATCTTAAACTGGTTGAGAAAGGTACAGCCTTTGACATGATTGGGAAGGTCATTCCACATTCTGGGTCCCTTGATTTGTAGAGCATTTCTAGTTTGATTAAGTCGTACTCTTGGAATATCAAATAGGTATTTGTTTCTGGTGTGGTGCCCATGGGTTCTGTTACAACCTTCTAAGAAGCTTTTAAGGTCAGGATTGACATTACAATTCAGAGTTTTAAATATATAAAGTACACATGAGAGGATGTGCAGTGACTTAATATCTAACATATTCAGAGATTTAAGTAAGGGTACCGAGTGCTGTCTGGGACCAGAGTTAGATATTATTCTAATAGCAGCTTTGTGTTGGGTAATTAGAGGACGTAAATGATTTTGGGTAGTAGAACCCCAAGCACAAATACCATAGTTGAGATAAGGATAGATGAGAGAGTAATAGAGCGTCACCAGGGCAGGGCGGGGTACATAATATCTGATCTTAGAAAGAATGCCAACAGTTTTAGAATTTTTTTTTTGCTATATTTTGAATGTGTCCCTGGAAATTCAGCTTGTTATCGATGAGGACACCAAGGAATTTACCATAAACTTTACTACTGATTTATATATTGTTTATTCTTAGATTAATTTCATTTGAGGATTTATTACCAAACAAAATATAAAAAGTTTTGTCAATGTTAAGGGTGAGTTTGTTAGCAGTTAGCCAAAGATGGACTTTATTTAGTTCAGTATTCACAGTGACATTTAGAGCAAGAGGGTCAGGACTGGAGAAAATGAAAGTTGTGTCATCCACAAATAAGATTGGTTTGAGGTGTTGAGAGGCATTTGGAAGATCATTAATGTAGATGAGAAAGAGGCGAGGGCCAAGTGTGCTGCCCTGTGGCTGCATTCACAATGTTCTTTGTGTTACTCTGGCGACAGTTTACTATCCAAACCATCCCTAAGTCTCGTTCTTTATTAGAATACTGTAATTCCGATCCACATAATTTGTAAGTTGTTCTTGGTCTATTTTCTCCACTTCCATATTCTATAACATGGCATTTATTCAAATTGAATTCCATTTGCCACTTGATGTTGCAAGCACTTATTTTAACTGGATCAACTTGAAGGGCATTACAATTGTCTGCATCTCCTGTCTTCCACAGTATCTTAGCAACATCCGCAGACATGGTCATATAAATCTGTATTCCTTCTGGTAGATTGTTTATGTAGACAATGAACATTATTGCCGCAAGAACTGAACCCTGTGGTACTCCACTAGTAATGCTCCACCGGTTAGAAACATTATTTCTAATTACTGCCCTCATCTGTCAGAAAATTTTCCATCCATGTCAGAAGTCATTCTGTCACCCCTCTAGCATGTTGCAGTTTCCAGAACAGCCTCTTGTGTGGGATTGTCAAAAGCCTCTTTTAGGTCCAGATAGACACAGTCAACCCAACCACCTCTTTCCTGTAGTGCATCTGTAGCTCTGTCATAAAAACTTAATATGTAGATTTGTTACACAGGATTTTCCTGTTGAAAACTATACTGTCTCCATTATTATGTCATTACTCACTAAGTGTTCAACCCATTTGGCTTTAACTATTATTTCTAGTGTTTTGACTACCATGCTTGTTAGTAAGAAAATCCATAGGAGCAGTGATGAGGGTTCGAACCTATGCAGTGAGTGTTCTCATGCACATACTCTAATGACTAGACAACGACACTGTATAAGGAAAGACCAACTAGACCATCTAGTGACATGTCTAATCGCTAGACAGTGTGTGTGGGAACTCTCTTTGGTTACTTTGTGAATACTTGTTAGTGATACGGGTCTATAATTTAAAGGTTCCTCTCAACTACCATTTTTATAGATTGGTACTATGTTTGCCTTTTTCCATGTATGTGTCTGCAAAGATTCCTTTGCATAAGGATGTCTGGAATATTAATTGGAGTGGAATGCTCAGCCCAGTTGCACATTTTTGCAGCACCCAAGGTGAAACTCCATCAGGTCCAACTGCTTTATTTCTTCCTATCCCCTGAGTAATTTTTCCACTTCGTCTTAAGATATCTCTATGTATTCTATGGCGTGCTCTGGAAGTGGTATTAGGTTTAGCTCTCTGAAATCATCATTTTGTTTGAACACTTTGGAACTGTTCATTAAGCATTCTACACATTTATTTGTCATTCTCAGTAGTCCTGTTACCCGTTCTCAATCACTGGATTATATTCTTTACATGCAGCTTGCTTTTAATGAATTTATAGAAAAGGCCTGGATTTGGTTTACATTTGTCTGCTATACCTTTCCCAAAGTTCTTTCTGTTTCTCTCCTCACTGCTGTGTAATTGTTTCTTGCTTGCTTGTAGTACTGGTATGCTTGTGGGTTTGTGGTCTCTAAATATTGTCTCTGTCTCTGTGGTCTCTGTTGCAGTCTCCGTGGTGTAGTGGTAAGGCACTCGCCTGGCGTTCCGCGAGCGCTATGTCATGGGTTCGTATCCTGGCCGGGGAGGATTTACTGGGCCCAATTCCTTAACTGTAGCCTCTGTTTAACGCAACAGTAAAATGTGTATCAAATGATGCAAAACGGTGGACGGATGTGGACGGTGGTGGAAAGGGTTACAGAGGCACATAATTGGTTCAGGAACTGAATCACATAGTTCATTTAGCTAAGCGAGTGACAATCTTTGAAGCTAGTTACACAATTGTTAATGTTTATATATATATATATATATATATATATATATATATATATATATATATATATATATATATATATATATATATATATATGCAAACAAGCCTGAATGGTCCCCAGGACTATATACAACTGAAAACTCACACCCCAGAAGTGACTCGAACCCATACTGCCAGGAGCAACGCAACTGGAATGTGCAGGGACGCCTTAATCCGCTTGACCATCACGACCGGACATAAGGAAGTGATAGCCAAAGCTATTTGAACCACTTCCCCGCCGGCACTCGGATGGTAATCTTGGGCATAGCATTTTATCAAATCACCTCATTCTTTGGGGCACACGTGAGGAACACAAATGCAAACAAGCCTGAATGGTCCCCAGGACTATATACAACTGAAAACTCACACCCCAGAAGTGACTCGAACCCATACTGCCAGGAGCAACGCAACTGGAATGTGCAGGGACGCCTTAATCCGCTTGACCATCACGACCGGACATAAGGAAGTGATAGCCAAAGCTATTTGAACCACTTCCCCGCCGGCACTCGGATGGTAATCTTGGGCATAGCATTTTATCAAATCACCTCATTCTTTGGGGCACACGTGAGGAACACAAATGCAAACAAGCCTGAATGGTCCCCAGGACTATATACAACTGAAAACTCACACCCCAGAAGTGACTCGAACCCATACTGCCAGGAGCAACGCAACTGGAATGTGCAGGGACGCCTTAATCCGCTTGACCATCACGACCGGACATAAGGAAGTGATAGCCAAAGCTATTTGAACCACTTCCCCGCCGGCACTCGGATGGTAATCTTGGGCATAGCATTTTATCAAATCACCTCATTCTTTGGGGCACACGTGAGGAACACAAATGCAAACAAGCCTGAATGGTCCCCAGGACTATATACAACTGAAAACTCACACCCCAGAAGTGACTCGAACCCATACTGCCAGGAGCAACGCAACTGGAATGTGCAGGGACGCCTTAATCCGCTTGACCATCACGACCGGACATAAGGAAGTGATAGCCAAAGCTATTTGAACCACTTCCCCGCCGGCACTCGGATGGTAATCTTGGGCATAGCATTTTATCAAATCACCTCATTCTTTGGGGCACACGTGAGGAACACAAATGCAAACAAGCCTGAATGGTCCCCAGGACTATATACAACTGAAAACTCAC
The DNA here is from genome assembly GCF_040958095.1 of Procambarus clarkii. Classification (NCBI taxonomy): domain Eukaryota; kingdom Metazoa; phylum Arthropoda; class Malacostraca; order Decapoda; family Cambaridae; genus Procambarus; species Procambarus clarkii. Next base: position 8,374,315 of record NC_091159.1, on the reverse strand, counting down.
ACCCCAGAAGTGACTCGAACCCATACTGCCAGGAGCAACGCAACTGGAATGTGCAGGGACGCCTTAATCCGCTTGACCATCACGACCGGACATAAGGAAGTGATAGCCAAAGCTATTTGAACCACTTCCCCGCCGGCACTCGGATGGTAATCTTGGTGATTAAGCCCCAAAGAATGAGGTGATTTGATAAAATGCTATGCCCAAGATTACCATCCGAGTGCCGGCGGGGAAGTGGTTCAAATAGCTTTGGCTATCACTTCCTTATGTCCGGTCGTGATGGTCAAGCGGATTAAGGCGTCCCTGCACATTCCAGTTGCGTTGCTCCTGGCAGTATGGGTTCGAGTCACTTCTGGGGTGTGAGTTTTCAGTTGTATATAGTCCTGGGGACCATTCAGGCTTGTTTGCATTTGTGTTCCTCACGTGTGCCCCAAAGAATGAGGTGATTTGATAAAATGCTATGCCCAAGATTACCATCCGAGTGCCGGCGGGGAAGTGGTTCAAATAGCTTTGGCTATCACTTCCTTATGTCCGGTCGTGATGGTCAAGCGGATTAAGGCGTCCCTGCACATTCCAGTTGCGTTGCTCCTGGCAGTATGGGTTCGAGTCACTTCTGGGGTGTGAGTTTTCAGTTGTATATAGTCCTGGGGACCATTCAGGCTTGTTTGCATTTGTGTTCCTCACGTGTGCCCCAAAGAATGAGGTGATTTGATAAAATGCTATGCCCAAGATTACCATCCGAGTGCCGGCGGGGAAGTGGTTCAAATAGCTTTGGCTATCACTTCCTTATGTCCGGTCGTGATGGTCAAGCGGATTAAGGCGTCCCTGCACATTCCAGTTGCGTTGCTCCTGGCAGTATGGGTTCAAGTCACTTCTGGGGTGTGAGTTTTCAGTTGTATATAGTCCTGGGGACCATTCAGGCTTGTTTGCATTTGTGTTCCTCACGTGTGCCCCAAAGAATGAGGTGATTTGATAAAATGCTATGCCCAAGATTACCATCCGAGTGCCGGCGGGGAAGTGGTTCAAATAGCTTTGGCTATCACTTCCTTATGTCCGGTCGTGATGGTCAAGCGGATTAAGGCGTCCCTGCACATTCCAGTTGCGTTGCTCCTGGCAGTATGGGTTCGAGTCACTTCTGGGGTGTGAGTTTTCAGTTGTATATAGTCCTGGGGACCATTCAGGCTTGTTTGCATTTGTGTTCCTCACGTGTGCCCCAAAGAATGAGGTGATTTGATAAAATGCTATGCCCAAGATTACCATCCGAGTGCCGGCGGGGAAGTGGTTCAAATAGCTTTGGCTATCACTTCCTTATGTCCGGTCGTGATGGTCAAGCGGATTAAGGCGTCCCTGCACATTCCAGTTGCGTTGCTCCTGGCAGTATGGGTTCGAGTCACTTCTGGGGTGTGAGTTTTCAGTTATATATATATATATATATATATATATATATATATATATATATATATATATATATATATATATATATATATATATTCATATATATATATATATATATATATATATATATATATATATATATATATATATATATATATATATACATACATACATACATACATACACAGTATATAAAAGTTTGTGAGGGTACCACCTCTGGTGCCAATGTGGGGACCCATAGCCTCAGAGAAGAAAATAAAAAGTATTCAGAGGAGAACCTGTGGTTTCTCACTGAACACTAATATTATCTTCTCCCACCACCCCCATTCTTTTGTATGTACACACATATATTTACTTTATTTGAACTCTGTTACAAAAAAGGAGCTACATATGGGTTACAAAGACGGTTATCATAGGTTGTCGAGTTCCTCCAGCTCCTCAGATGGCGGGCAGGAACCCTGGATGCAGTGCGCATTTCCCCTCTGTATCGCCACACTGAGGCGCTGGAAAAGAAAGCTTGCAGCTCTTGGGTCCCTCGTTGTTTCAATGAGCCTAGAACCCAGTTCCTTCAAAAAACTGGTAGCACTTTTACCCCAGGCGCCGAGTGTCTCAGAAGCAATGGGGGACAAAATTGTAGTGGTGATCCAGTTCTCTATACTTACGGGATTTGGCTGCTTCCCTGTGGGTGGCAGCGCCACCTGGTTGTGCAACACTGAGGTTAATGTAGGTGTTAGCCAGGGTTGATACGCACGTGTAGTCCCATACCAACTGCTTGCCATTCTTCCAGGGGTTCACTGTGATACCATCCGGGCGACCAATAAGAGCATCAGAGTTACGGGGCGTTAGGTAACGGGGCTCTCTTTCAGCTGGGCATCCAGCTGTGGTGAGGCTCCTCTTGATGATGTCGTTAACTTCACTGTGCCTCGAGTGCCATCCCCCTGTGCTTTGGCAGAGTAGGCCATGGTGGCTGTACCTGTCAGCTACCACCTCGCCACAAATACACCTATATCTGGTGTGGATTGGGGCAGCAATGCGGAGGGCCACAGCAATTCGGAGGGTGTGTGGTGTGAGACGCGTGCCAGTTGCCGACATTGGGGTTGCTAACAGGAAATCCCCTGCATGTGGTGCTGCTACTGCTGTGAGGCGAGCAATGTCGTGTTGTGTTGTTGCAGCACCCAGGCACTCTGCAGCAACTTGGTCTACAATGGGGCCATCCCAGCTGGATTGTTTGTGGGCTTTTGGGGATGGTGGTTGAGGTGATTGGCCTGCACGAGAGGCCCACTCTGTGGCACAGCGTGTAAAATTGGGATCATGTACACCTGCCAACTGATGTAGGTGGGCAGGTAGAATTTCCTTCACAAGGTCGTCGGATGCTGATAAGGAGGACAGGAAGGCTGGAACAGCGATTTGCGTTACTGTTCGAACTCCGAGGCCCCCAAGTCTTACGGGAAGAGAGGCTTGTTTCCACTGTAGGTCATCAAGAGAGAGGTTAAGGGCTTTTTCTAGCATTGATTTCAGTAACCGGTCATACTCACTTAGTTTTTGGCTACTGTAAGATGGTGAACACCTCAGAAAGTAGGTTAACCTGGGGAGGGACAGACATCTGGTGATGAGGTAGAGTGCATCATGAGCATCAATATCCTCACTCCTCCCATCCATCCTCTTAAGGTCGGCGATTTTCTTATCAAGGACCTCATCGATGGCTTTCAACCCCAGGGGAGTTCCTAGGAGTGTGCTGTCTTCAGGTTTAGTTTTATGGATATTTGGCAGAAGACCCTCTATTCTCTCTACGATGCCCTGGTTGGAACATATTATTTCACATTTAGAAGGGTTCAGGGTGAGGCCTAAAACTGCACCCTGCTCCTGGATTTTTCTGATGTCCTCCAGGATTGAGTCTTGGGAACCAGCTAGAGTACCATCATCCAAGAACCAGATGTTAAGCTCGCTGGACAGGACCTCTGTGACTTGTTTGATGACTAAGCAGAAAAGGAGAGGAGCAAGGGGGTCACCCTGTTGGACGCCTTCTCGCGAGTCAATTTCATGTTCGCCAAAAAGTAGCTTAAGATCCACACTGTAGCATGAATGTACAAAAGGGTAGAGGGAAGGGAAATGACTATGAACCGCACGGAGTACAGCATCCCTCCGCACCAAATTGAAGGCATTTTTGAAATCTAGCTTGATAAGGGCCTTTTCGTCTGTGATGTTGGCGATGAAGGCTCGAGCTGCATGGGCTGCCGCCTCACACCCTTGTGGAATGCCAAACCCGAGCTGTTTTGGCTTCAGCATGTTGGCCGCTGCATCACTAACTGTTCTTGCAGCTGCCTTTGCGACGAGACGCCGGAGAGAATTGCCGACAGCTATTGGCCTGATCCCTCCATCCTTTTTCTTTAGAGCACAGAGAGATGCCCAAAAAAAGATAGGTCTTATGGACGCTGGTATGTTGCCAGCTAGACATGTGTTGGTGAATCTGGTTAGTTCCACCAAGAGGTTCTTTGCAATGTCACCCAGTGCAGGGTTGAGCATTTGCTTGAGGTGGTTGGGTTTTAATCCTGTGAACCCACCTGCTGATCCTGTAGGGAAGGACATGGCTGCTTTATGGACCACAGATTCAGCCACCCAGAGAGGTTCTGCTCCGGTAGCCCCCACTTGTACAATGTCGTCCTCACGCGGAGCCCTGGGTGGGTGTTTCTCCCTTAGGGCTTGAGCTGTTGCGGCATCTCTGTCGGCAATTGAGTCCTCACTGGTGATGACTCGTAATGCGCCAATAGTGTTTCCTTCTTCTATTTTCTTGGTGACTGATGTTCTGATTTTTGATGTCTCAGATATGCCACTGTTGCTCTTCCTGCCGTGGGTGTTTCTTGCGCGAGTGGGAAGGCGCACCTGGTTGTCCTCCCTGGGAAAATCATTTATAGCTTTGATGACTGAGGCAGCTAAGGTTTTGTCTCTCCTTGCAGGGGTGGCTAGACATATGTTGCCAAACATTAGGAGGTTGTGCCATGCTTGGGTCGTTCCAGGAGAGTCGTTGACCTTTCTCAGGAGGGCAGATAATTTGGCTGCTGCATGGGGGCGGGCTGCTCTAGGGATTTGTTGCAAGGTTCTGGCCGATGTTGCTTTGATAGCTTCTAATAAATTTTCTGTGGGAATGAAGGTCTGGGAGGTGTTTTGCCTTACGGGCGGTGTGGGCTGTTGATTGGTGTTCTCCCTGGGAGGGCGCTCAGAACCCAAACACCTGACTCCGTTGTTGGAATGAATGTGCACATTATCGTCCCTCAACCGGATATAGCATACCCTGTCACACGTCTGACATCTACCGTGTCTATCCCTGCTTGATGGCTCATCTTGGCTTGGAGAAGCCTGGCTATCTGTTGAGAGCTGTGACATGGGCGGGCGCTGGGCGGGCGCTGGGCGGGCGCTGGGCGGGAGGGTGGACGGCGGGTGGAGACTGGAGGGTGGGCGACGGTTGGAGGCTGGGGGGATGATCAGCTGGCCGTGGCACTTACTACTCAGATGAGTGGTAATACATATACCACCTCTATACAAAGTGTGGGTATACACCCACTACACAATATGTGGGTATACATTGGGTGGGTGGGTGGCGTAGACACACATGGGAGCCTCCCGGCTTCTATGGGCGGGTGGCAAGGTGGCCTCGTGGGTGGGGAGGCGACGTGGTGGGGTGGTTAGGAGAGGGAGAGCAGGTACTTCCCGGCCTGGGCGCTGGGTGGGGGCGGGGGTCAGGGCGACACTAACACTGGTATAATTCCCCCGTATATCACTGCACAATAATGAATGAATCACACACTTGTAATCTGACTCACTGCACGTGTGATGTACTAACAATACGATAGATATGTTGCGCCAATTATCGCTGACAACGTGTGTGTGTGTGTGTGTGTGTGTGTGTGTGTGTGTGTGTGTGTGTGTGTGTGTGTGTGTGTGTGTGTGTGTGTGTGTGTGTGTGTGTGTGTGTGTGTATATATATATATATATATATATATATATATATATATATATATATATATATATATATATATATATATATATATATATATATATATATATATATATATAATTAATTTATATTTTGACCCATTTTCTTGTCTTTTTCTTTCTCTAATTCTCTAGTACAGTACAATGAAAGAAAGTAATTTGATTATGGGAGTTAAGAAAGAACAGTGGTAGTACACTGTGCCAAGCCCTGACATATGTTAATGAAATTTGGGTATAGAAAGGGGCAGAGTGCTATCTAGCAGAAGAGCTTTTAATAAATTTTCCAACTTCACAGAGAATACAACTGTTATATAGACCAACACTACGGCAACGCACCAGTGGGAATGGTAGTTTCCTTTCTGTCACAGAAGAGTCAGACCTAGATGGCTTAGCAGGTCTTAGAGATGGACAAGATGAAACAGGAACAGTACCTGCTCCTCGACCATACAGTGACCCACCTCCAAAGTACACACCGCCTCCCTCATACTCCACGGCTACTGGAGTCAGGTTAGCTCTAGTAATAGTAGTAATAATAATAATAATAAATAAAATACGTAAAAGATTGTGAAGGTAAACTGGTACATATAAGATTGTAACAAAATGTAGCTTCATAATTATGGTTTCATTACAGATTTGCAAAACTCCTGAATCAAAGTTTCCGTCAGAGTATGAGACGCCTTCGTTACACATTGCGTAATGGCTCAGAAGATAGTACACACAGGGATGCAGATGGGACTCCACAAGAAGTTGAATGTGGGCAGCCCAGCACAACAGCTAGGGAAGCCACCCCATACATCCCTCCACCAGATTATGTAACTGTTATCACAGAATGTAGCAGAGAAAGAAGTCACAGCTCTACATCTAATGAAGCACCTCCTCGGTACTCTACTTTAGATCCGTTAAGAAGACAAGAAGCACTGGCAGCTTTGGCTAATGCTGCGTCTTCTAGTATGTGTATTAAAACTGATGATGAGACTGAACTACCTTTACCCACAGCTCCATCATTACACAGAAACAATAGCTTACGTAGATCAGGGCTCAGACGCAGCATAGCCTCAGGTGTGAGGCGAAGTGCTCGACGTCTTGCAGCAACACTTGGTGTTGGGAGTGGTGAAGATGGGGCTACATTAGTAGGTAGTGAAGCCTCAGTTAATGAAGATAATCAGTCAGTAAGAGAAGTTGAACCTTCACATCCATATGCATATACTAATTTTGAGCTGGTCTCCCACTCGCATGCGTGAGGTTGCTTAGGTCTGATGTTCCAGTGAAAGAGTAGGCATTAATATTTATAGTTAAAAATTTATCTACGTTAATGTTGATTGTTTTGTTGATAGATTTAAAAAAAAAATATTCTATCACTTCTTATTTTAGCATAACCAGAAATATATTATTAGTGCAATAAAGTCAAATTAATTATTATAATTACTACCAGCATGAAAGCAACTCCTTTTTAATGTTAAAAGGATTTAATATTTACACAACAATTGTAAATAAGACTAATACATTCTACAGACACCAGAAAATCAATAATGTACAATTCTCCACTTTAATTAATGTTTACCGAGTTTAAGTACTGTGCTCAAATTTGTATATAGTTTTTATTTCACTGAAGGAAAACATAGCATTTCATTATGTACCAAAATAACATAACTGGTGGCTTACAAAAAGATCATAGGTTTTTTAAGAAAGTAATTTTTCTATAAATTATGCTTAATATTAACTTTGTGTTTGTTTCCCATTTACATATAAAATATCAGTATTCTGCATATTCAAAATTTGTTACTGAACTTCATACTCACATTTTTCATTGTAATACATGGCATATATGCCTGAATATATTATTTTCTGTAGTGATTACAGTTGTAAAGCTTTTTAAACATTTCAGACCAAGACCAGTTTGTATGAGGATTATTCAACAAATGCTTTAATAATAATGTATAATTTCAGCATTATTACTAATATTCAGATACAGAATCTAGCCACTTTGATGTATAACTTGTACACTTCACGATCCAATCCTGTAGCTTTTGGTTTAAGTACTGTCAAGTTTTTCACTGAACAACATTAAGTTTTCATTCAAATAATTCTGAACACTTTTATATTACTTGTTTAATCTTTAATTATTTTTTTTTAAATCCTATTTTATGTAATGCATGTGGAACTTAAGATTGGTAAAATTGTAACCATTGGATACATTTGCTATAAAATGTGCCAAATGTGAATCCTTATTTGATGGCAAATTTGCAGTGATGCACAAAAGGTCACATTGAATAATTTACACTTTGAACATGATTTTATGTAAAGTTTACTGTACATATAAAATGGTCACAATAGATACCTGTCCTTTCTCAAGGTTTCACTTTCTGCTCAAAGTAGGATAAAAAATTAAATACCAGGAAGTTTAAATATCTCACTAATGCATGGTGCTCTCTAATGTGTGAGGTGCTCTTAGATCTACTTCATAATTTATCAAGGAAATGGCAGCTTAATGATACAAACAAATTTTCCATATCTGGTGCATAGTATAAACGATTTAAACTTACCTTTATTTACAGCTTTTCCTAGATTAAATGACCTAAGATAATGTTATACAGTCTACTAGACACCTAGTAGCTGCAAGGATACAACCTAAGAAAGGGTGTATTTATCCAATGCAAGCATTGTCAGTATGGCTATATAACACTGGCCTGTTTCATGGGCAGGGCTTGTCACTGCTGACTACCAGAGAAACCTGTATACTTTAGCAGCTATTCACACTGCAACTGCCGAAAGCAAAACAAATTGTATCAACTCATTCTTGAAATTTTTTTGTATTTATCAGGTAGGTATTTGCTCATAAGGAATATGACATGTTTTTCCATTACAGTATTAAAAAAACTAATTTACAAAGTTTAAAAAATACAAAATTACGGCTTTATTTTCAATATTTTTACAATATAATAGAATTCCCAACGTAATCAGAACAATCGTGAATATTGTTTAAACCAGGTAGTAAGCATTGAAAAGAATATGCAAAAGTAATCATGCTTTACTCATGTTGACAAGCATTTTTCATGGTTAATTTGATGAGAGAAAACAAATATATTAAATAAAAAACTAGCAGTTTTCAATACCTCTTATTTAAAATTAAACAGGAACTGCAACAGGAATCACAGAAGTCCAGGTAAAACAGAGATTATCTCATAAATCCAGCCCACTGCCTGTGATACACATTTGAAAAATTACATTCCTCTACAGATTGTGATTTCCTATAAAGAATATTTTAGATATAAAAATTAACAATTTAAAAAAAAATCCATAAAATAATTTCTTATTTGCCTCAACTAAGATTTCTGCACTGCAGTGTTTTTGTTTTTGTTCCTGTTAATGCTTCTTTGTGATTAAAATCACTGTAAATAGGATTCACTGGTTATGTATTGTCAAATGCCATTACATATATAATGAAATATATTCATCTGATAAGCTGTTTCCAGTCTTCCAACTTTTAAACTCTCGCGTTCAAAATATTAAAGGAAGATACACAAGTTGCTGATAAAGTTGGCAGATGACTCCATGAAATATGCATGCAGGATGGCCATTCAAAAACTATGTGCATGCCAGAGATGTAAATACATTGGTATAAAGCAAGCAGATAAGAATTGTGTACACCGAGCCTTAACATGGTCTAATAAGGCCGACCTCAAATAGGTGTTATGTAATATAAATTTTCCATTTTAAGTGTCCCACGCCGTCCAGTAATTGTGTGTACTGTATTTATTTATTAATAAAACTGGTCAAGACAAACTGTAGTTTTCAGACCCACTCACACATTGCGCATTGTATTGTATCCTTACATACAACACTAGATTACTGGATAATAATTAGCAGAAGGCATAGGCCAAAATCCAACAGTAAATTGAAAACTTATTTTTGTGACATGGAACCAAGCATAATAAAACCAATAAATTATTTATTATTTTCATCTATATGCATAAGAAAACCAGTGAACACATTACAAATTTAATAAATTGTATTTACAGTATAATAAAGTTCAGTAATTACATTCAATGCAAAAAAAAAAAAAAGTCTGAAATGAAGTTTATAGTAATGAATGTTCCCTTATAAATAACCTCAATTTATATATGTATATAGTGCATATATATATATATATATATGTCGTACCTAATAGCCAGAACGCACTTCTCAGCCTAATATGCAAGGCCCGTTTTGCCTAATAAGCCAAGTTTTCCTGAATTAATATTATTTCTCTAATTTTTTTCTTATGAAATGATAAAGCTACCCATTTCATTATGTTTGAGGTCAATTTTTTTTATTGGAGTTAAAATTAACGTAGATATATGACCGAACCTAACCAACCCTACCTAACCTAACCAATCTTTATAGGTTAGGTTAGGTTAGGTAGCCGAAAAAGTTAGGTTAGGTTAGGTTAGGTAGCCGAAAAACAATTAATTCATGAAAACTTGGCTTATTAGGCAAATCGGGCCTTGCATAGTAGGCTGAGAAGTGCATTCTGGCTACTAGGTACGACATATATATATATATATATATATATATATATAATTACACACACACATTTATATAAAAGCATTTCATCAGTTCTAAAACCCTGTGGATTCCAGCTTACTCCTCTCCTTCTTGGTTATTCCTGTTCTTCGGTATTCAGTTCTTTCTTCTAGATATAATTTTTTGCAGTGCTCCTGGGGAAGTAAAAAGGATGAGATGGGAGGAAACACGCTACACAATGGACTTTGTAATACAACAAATACATTTAAATTAGTATACTGTACAAAGTTGGCCTTCACCACTTCCTCTTCTAAATAAACTCTTAACCACTTAACTGCGCCAGCCGAGTATTCTCGATCGGCGGGAAACTGCGCCGAGAAAACTCTGATTTTTCTGTACCCATTCTAAATATGTGCGAGGATGGTTGTGTACGAAATGGACTCTTAAGACCTCCAGTGAGAGGCGCCATCTTGGAAAAAAATCCCAGAATGCCCTAGGGCTGCTGGCTGGGTTAGTACTGAATGAGCAACCATGGGTGGCGCACGCGTCTCTGGCTCCCAAACACCTGTCCGATGCGGTGTTGAAAGATAACGCTCTGTCGATGAAATTCAAACATTGTTTGAAGAACATAAGGGTCGTAATATTGGTGAAGCTAGGCGCAATAAGGACCTAACACAAAGGTCAGATGCAAGTGATACAGCACCTATGAGGACGATACGTATCCAGTTGTAGCTCTGAGCATCACCCTTGCAATCCTACGCTATCTCCAATTTATTTAGACGATACACAGATGAATCGTTTTCTGCGTTCAGTGATAATGCATCTGATACAAGTAGCATAGATGAACAGTGTTAGTGGCTTCCATGGTGGTGTTGTCCATAGATATTTTCAAGAATACCTGAATCTCTTCCTGACTGACGGACACTCTTTGAGGCAAGCTGAATCTCTTCCTGTGTGGGATCATACAAAGTGATCTCTTCAAGACTACCTTACAAATTGATCTTTTCCTATAATCTTTTCAATACTACCTTATGCTTTACAAGCTTGGCTACATACAACCTACAAGTACTAAGGGTGTACATGTACAAGGGTGTACATGAGTGCGTTACTTGCAAGCACACAGAATGAAGAAACAGGAAGCAAAAATTTATCTGTACCTGGTGCAACAAGAGCGAAGTCGCGCTGTGCACCACGGACTACTTCGTTGATTATTACTCACTTCCAAAGTACTGTGTAATATAGTGTGTTACTGTGTAAATAGTGTGTGAAACTGTACATATTGTAATTTTAGTGAATTTTTAACAAGTAATGTTGCAACAAACATTTATTGTGGACACATTACTGACACATGTATCACAGTTCCATGAAACATTACGAACGTTCTACTGTTGCTAGCTAGCCACTTGCTAGCCAAGCTAGCAAGTGGCCTGTGCATTATTTTTTTGACATTTCATATGAGGTTTAAATTTAGTTCTGCAGCTTATATAATAAATTTTATTTTTTAAATAGTTGCAATTATTTTTATAATTATTTTATAATTATTGGCTTTGATGATAATGAAAAATTAATATTCAAACATTAGCAAAAACATTTATAGAATGACGTACTGTAGATCTAAACACTGGTATCATATTCTTTGTATTTCAGCAGCTTTAAATAAAACAATCAAAACAAATTGCAAGTTTACAAATGCACAAGAAAATATTTCAAGAGAGTAGACTAACCTTAAATTCCTCATCATGGTACCACTTGGTGAGACAATCCCAAAGGGCAGTGTTCTGTGGTCGACACTTAAGCACCATCAAGTAGCTCGAGTCCTTGCAGCACTTTGTAAATTCTGTTGGTAATAATAAATTTAAATATAGCAGACTATCTTTGTTGGAATGAATAATTTTACTGAATACTTGTAATAATCAATGTAAGGTAACCAAACCACTTAACATCTTTGCAATAAATATTAAAAGGTGTAGAGATATTTTTATTAAAACCAATCGGCATTATTTGGATAACCTGAATCTTCAACTAATCCAAATGAATTCATGTTTGAGTTTTGGACATTTTTTAATCTTTTAGCCCAAAAGAGAATTTGTGTTAATGGGAGGTAGGGAATGTATGTATGGAAGACAAATCAAGTTACTGCAAATTCTGTTTGGTGAGAAACCTGAAATTATTGGAGTTCAAGTACTGTACTTCACTGTTCAAGTCTAATAGAATTTTGGGTTACTGAATTTTGTTGTCATGTTACTGAATGAAATGTACCGACCTATGTTTATAACACAAATTTAATTAAAACAAGGCTTTGTTACTATATTTTTTCTTCATATTTGGCTTCTTGCAGTTTTCTTTTATATTTACTAACTTTTTCTTATTTATACCCCCTTTTTCTATTACTGTATTCTTCCTTCCCTTACTTCTAACCCTTCCTTTACTTTACCTGTTCTCTTTTTTTCTTTATTTTTACATTTTTACTTATTATTTCCTTTCATCTTATATTTATCTTCCATCTTATTATCTTCATCTTTCACTCATTTCACCTTTCATCTCACCTCTTCCCTTATTTTGGGTATCTCTTCAACTCTCTTTCCATGACACAGCTTGATAATGACAACTTGGTTCAGTCCAGAATGGACCAAAATGTCAATTTTTAATTTTTTGATGTATGTTTTGGACATCAACAAACCCAGAGTTCAATGTAATAAAATGCCTCTTTCTGGAGGAGCCCCCGATGGCACCCTGAAGCTATCTCGCTGAGATTGCTCCAAACTCAAAGGTCACATCAGCTGTGGAAGTTCAGTTTGGTCTACTGGGGACCAGAGCCAGTACCTGGCTCTTGTCCCCTCACAAAGGTGCAGAGAGCAAGTGACACTCTGCCACCCCAAAGCCTCCAGAAAGTCAGCAAAGCTTTACAGACAACTGGAGTTTCACAGAAAATGAAACCTTGAAACTACCAAACAACTCTACAAATGATTCATACATAATAAGGGATTTAAAGATCCCCTTCAAATCCAGGGATCCCATCACATTGGTTGTACTATTCAAATCACTTGTGCTGTCCTGTCTTGAGTACTGCGTGATACTCACTTCCCCTCTTTCAGAGCAGGAGAGGTTGCTGAAATAGAGGAATACAGAGAACATATACAGCATACACAGACACGATAAAGCACCAAAACTATTGGGATCGTCTTAAATCTCTACAAATGTACTCACTAGAAAGGAGACAAGAGAGATATCAAATAATATACACACATGGAAAATACTGGAGGGCCAGGTCCCAAATCTACACAGTAAAATAACAGCATACTGGAGTGAACGATATGGAAGAAAGTGTAAAATGGAACCAGTGACAAGCAAGGGAGGGGGGGGCATAGGCACAATCAGAGAACACTGTGTAAACATCAGAGGTCCACGGTTGTTTAACATCCTCCCAGTGAGTATAAGAAATATTGCCAGAACAACCATAATAACTTCAAGAGAAAACTAGACAGTTTTCTTCAAGAATTGCCGGACCAACCGGGCTTACTTTGCGATGATTTCAGGGCTCAATGTCCCCACGGCCTGGTCCCTGGTTAGTGGTCCCAGGCCTCCGACCACCCACCAGGGCTGTGGTGCATATGTGGGCATGCAGGCTGTTCCAAGCAACAGCCTGTTGGACCAAGCTCTCACAAGTCAAGCCTGGCCTCGGGCTAGGCTTGGGGAGTAGAATAACTCCCAGAACCCCATCCATTTATAATGTAGGTACTGTACAAGGGATTCACTCAAACTAGCTCGAAACTCATTATTATCAATTACCACCACCAGGTGGCCCGGCCCCAACCCTCGGCCAACTCCTCCTCTCAGTTCTGGAGCCGATGAATAACCCAACGAAAACAGAAGAACCTGGGGGGAGGAGAGAATCAGGGAGTCACTGGGGGCTCCCCTCCAGAAAGAGGCATTTCATTACATTAAATGATGCATTTTTGGTGGGAGCCTCCCCCAAGTGTTAGGAAGGGAGGCTCCTTCCAGGCAACCTTGGTCTTCATATGGCCTGGTTAGAGTAAGATGCCTCCAAAGGAAAGAATTATGAACAGATGATCACTTTCAAGATATAGTCTTACCCACATCTGTGCTATCACGAAGATGGGATGCAAGCACATCAAGAAAAAACCAGCGTTGAAGGTAATGAAACGCCATTTTCTGGGCGAATCTCGGAGGCTCCCCAGAGCTATCCAGGCTGATATGATTATCCTTAACTTTTGGTATCAGTCGATGTGGGTGGAGTTCTAGGACTACCAGGGATCACAAGCCAGAACCTGGCTCCCCTCAGAGAGGCAAAAGCAGCAATGCCCTATAGAAATGCACATGTGATTTTGGAGCATTCTATATCTGTCATCGACCGGGACAGGCACCCAGAAAGGTAGCACCTCAAAACAAACCCCCTATTCACATTAAAAACGATGAAAATACATTTATATAAGTGAACAGAACTCCCCAAATGAAAATGAGCAAACAAGCATGACATCACACGAGCCATGCCGCATGTCTGCGCAGCATTCCCCTTCCCGGGAGGGGGAAGGGGAAGCTCCAGACCCCCGCACCGGCGATCCACACCCCAATTCCGAGGCTGGATATCAAAACACAAAAACCGCCGACTGGTGGGAGGAAGGTTTGCTGGGGAGCCTCCGGGACTCGCCCAGAAAATGGCGTTCCATTACATTCAAAGGTGGTTTTCTGGGGAAGCCCTTACAGCTCCCCGGAGCTACTTCACCAAAGACGAAAAAGAAAGAAGGGGACTCGCCCAGGAGGCGGTCGGTGCTCTACATCTCAACTCAAAGTCGAAACAGGCTACAGCTGCCGACCCAAAGCAACACAGGCCTGACTTGGCCCAGGAACGTTAACGAGGTAGGGTGCAGCCAGGACCCTGTTCGATAGCTAAAAACCCCGCACCCGAATGTCAGCCCAGGACATGTTACCAAAGTCAGCAGGAAGAGCAGCACACTTATGAATGTCATGGGCACAAGGGATAGACCACAGGCTGGCTAGACTTAATAACCCTGCAGACGATCTGAGAGATCCGTACCCGCGAACAGGGAAGAAGGGAAACCGGATCAACCCAAAGCGCGTCCCGAACACAGAAGCCGTGGCGCGCAAATAACGGAGAAGGGGCACAACTGGACACAACACATAATGCATCTCCGGCCTAACCAACCAAGCATCAACAACCCAAGGACACCTCCGGAAAGCCGCAGTCTCCCTTCTTCATCAGAAAAGAAGGAGACGGCTGCAACCGAACAAACCTACCACCAGGACCAAAAGAGCAGAAACCCTTGTGCCAGAGGAGAGCGTGAAGCTCCCCGACCCGAGTCCCAGAGGCCAGTGCCAACAGGAAAAGAGCCTTGGAAAACAATACTGAACCGAGGAGAAGAGAGGAAACAAAGCACCCGGTCCAAAGACCAGGAGGGCTCAGGTGATATAGGAGCAGGCTGGAGGTGAAACAACGCACGAGACAACTTGTGGAGTGGAGCAGATGTAACATCAATACCAAACGCAAGCTGAAGCGGCTCTGCCAGTGTCGCATGATAGGAGTTGACAGTATTCGGCATAAGATGTCAGTCCTGAAACAACCATGATGGGAAGGACAAAACAACCCTATCAGAGACCGAAGTACACCTATGCAGTGATAGGAAAAAACGGAAGGACTGCCAGGAAACTTCATACTGCCACCAACACAAGACATGCAGATGGGAGACCAACAACGAAGCCACCTGCACCCCATACAAATGGTGATAGACTCGAGTCACAAAGACCAGACGCGAAGACTCGAGGAGGAGCGAACCAGCCTCGTAACGGGCAGGACCCATCCCCTGAAAGAGGTGGAGCCACGGGAAGACCCTTAGGTTTTTACACCAAGCAAGCAGCGCCTGAAACCAAGGCTGGGCCGGCCACCAAGGGGGCCAAGAGGACTACTCTTCCCTGTTAAGCCTCCAAGCGAACCAGGACTTGGAGCAACAGCTGAACCGGGAAAGAAGAGGTACAGGTAACCCAACCTTGCCCAGTCCTAGCTGAAGGAATCGACCCCGATGACCTCCCAGTCAGGGAAGGGCGCCAATTATACTGGGAGACGCCTTGACCATGCCGACGCAAAGAAATACTTTTCCGGAGGTCCAAATGTCCGGCAGAGCCAAGCCAACGGCATCAACTGTCCATTCCGTGGACAGGGGAATGAAACAAGACAGGCCGTCCACCAGGACATTGGACAACCCCCCCCCCCCGAACGTAAACTGTCAGGAGAGCCAAACCTTGAGAACTCAGCAGACGAGTCACCCGAAGTGACCAGCCCCAAAGAGCCAAAGACTGCATAGAACCCCTGCAGTTTCAGGCAATGAACCACTGGGGAACAGTCCGAATGGAGCCAGACCGTCGATCCGCAAGAGATCCGAATCCTCCGGAGCGACATCTATACAGCCGTGAACTCCCACACCGTGCTGTGAGCCCAACGGAGGGACAGAACCCACCTCCGGCCTGGTGAGCACTGATCACAAAGCCCCAGCCAAGAAACGATGCGTCCGTGAACACATCGAGCGAGAGCTCAGGTAGGCACCAAGGCACTGAACCCTGAAAAAACCGAAGAGGAAGCCGGCGACTCAGCAACCGATGCAGGGCCCCCGGAGGCCGAACCAAGTGGTCGCAAGAGAGGCGGAAGGGATGCCCCTAAAGGAACCAGAATAGCCGACAAAGCCACACCCGACCCGGCGGGTAGACCATCATGGCGAAGTTCCGGCTCCCACGCAAACCCTCGAGCAACCTCCGCATTACCCGGGAGCTCCTCAGAAACAGACGAAGGCGTGAACAGATGAAGCAGAGCCACCGGAGGAAGAGACAAGGAAGCAGCCCGAGCATCCCACACAAGACCCAGCTAGGTCCGAACTTGAGATGGGACTTCCGCCAGTTCACCAAGAACCCGAACCCGACGAGCAGGGAAAGAACCAAATCCCTGGCGTGCAGACATGCGGACAGGCTGGGAGCCTAAACCAGCCAGTTGTCGAGGTAGGCCAGAACCCGAACACCTAACACATAGGACCCGAGTAGGGTGAGTGAAAACGCGAGGTGCCAGATTCAAACCGATGGAAGGCAACGGACGTAACCTTTATGTCCCACCACAAAACCTGAGCCTTGATGAATCGGGACGTGCCAATATGTGTCCAGAGGGTCCTGAGACACCATCCAATTGCCTGACTCCAACAGAAGAAGGACCTGGGACAGAGTAGTCATCCAAAAGGGGGGGGCAATAAACCCACAGATTCAGATGAGACAAGTCCAGAATGAAAAGGAGGTTCGCGCAGTGCGGTTTCGGGACTGGAAACAGGCGGGAGATCCACCTGAGGGATGAGGACGTTTCGACCACCCCCAAGTGAACCCTCTTCGAGATGACTTGATAGTGCGTAGGAAAAGAGGCCTGCCCCGCCAACCCCGAACCCCCCAAAGGAGAATGGGCCACCCAATGCCACCACAAGCCTCACGAAACGACACAAAAGGCCCACGAATTGTGGGGCCAGGCGCGAGCAGAGCGAGCCTCCCCCCCCACCACCACTTCGGTGGGACGAACTGCGAAAGGTTCGCACCTTACACGCATCTTACAAGCACCCAAACGGTGCAAAGAGCGATCCTCGCACTGAACAGAAACAGCCCTGAAGGCTGCGCTGAACCTGATACCACTGGCCTACCATGAGAGAAAGAACCCCAAGCCCTGGCATGACTCCGCTGGGACGGCCCGCCGGAGGACCAACAATTGCATGGGATGGCAACTAGCCGAAGCTGCCTGCAGATACTGCATCACCGTAGACTCTGTAAACAGCAACGGACAAAAGGGAGAAGACAATCTAGGCAGATTCCAAGAAAGAAGCGAGCACTGCCTGCCGACATGCGAGACGAGAAGCAAAAAACTTCGAAACTGTATCCCACAGGAGTGGCGCAAACAGCTTCAACAGCACAGACGATGCACACACTGACAAAGGCAATGCACCAGAGCCAGAGACAGCCCGAAGCTCCTCCACATCCACTGCAAGCCAGTCCGAAGACAGCTCAAGGAAGAAGAAGAACCACAGGGCCGAAGCCAGCAGGCCCCACATATGCAAGTCCTCCGTAACCAATGCAGCTGAAAGGGAAGGAACCTGCACATGAAACTGCATCACACCAACATCCCGCGGAAGGGCAGGGGCAAACAAGCACTTATCGAGATGCTCAAATGTGCCCCCAAGAAAACCTGCAATGCTGTCTGAGCCTCCCGCCACTGAAGTGTGTGGGACTGACAGGACGTATGCCATGCCTCCAAAGAGAAGAAAGGGCAGCCTACTAACAAGGACGACTCTGGAACTTCATAACGAACCCGGTAAGCACACGAAAATTCATACACGAAGGAATGGGGATCCATCATGAAAGCAAAATCCGCACAGGAGGTAAGCCGCAAGGGCTTCCCACACCCACTGGGACTGGACTCGGGAAGCCAAAAACCTCTGGAAAGACAGAACCAAAGAACCGTCGGGGTCACAGAACCGAACCTGGGGAGGGGTAGATGCCAAATCCAACTCGTACAAGGAGGGAGCAAAAGAGAACCCCACACCCTATAACACCAAGCTCTACTCTGAAGGTACAAAAACCCAAGCGGGGTCCAACGGGGCTCAAGGCTCCCCCAAATCAACCCCTCCCCTGCCCCAGGAACCTCACCCTGAGGATCCGGGGCCAAGCTGTCCTCCACCCCCCCCCTTGCCTCTAAAGAAAAGGCAGGTACAAAGGGGGCCCCACTGGTCAGACCCAGAAGCTTCGGCAGGAGGACCAGGCTTGAGCCTCCAACGCCACCCCGGAAGGGAACTTCCCCGAGATTGCCCGAGTCTCAACACCAATTAAACCCTGCCCTGACTCCGAAACTCTCAGACGCCTTGGGAGTCGGAAGTAAGGCGGAAGGAACTGGATGGACAACAGAAGGGGAAGGACAAGGGGAGGGAGGATGGAACCAGAGCCGAATCGATTCCCACTCCAAAGTGCAGGTCCCTAAAACCCAAACGGGGCAGTCTCGGGACATCTGGGAAAGCAACTAACCTAGCACGTTGCAGCAACTTAAACCTAGCATGCCGCCTGCACCCTCATATCATGATCAGTAGCTTGGGTGAACCAGAGCATGTACAGGCAACAAACATCGCACGACTCCAGGTCAAAAGAAACACCGATCTAACAGGCAGCATGGCAGAGGCACAACCGGTAATTGTCCCCACAGAGATAAGGGGACAGAGCAATCTTCCGATTCGCACGAAGCGGGACGGAACTCAAGGGTCACATCCATCGGACCACAGAACCCCCGCGGGGTTTCTCAGGGCCCTTAACCACTGAGATGCACCAAGTTTATTGTGAAATTCCCTCTGTGCACATGAATTCAAGTGTTCCAAAAAATTATTTTTTATTTGTAAAATGATAAATTCCCTTCCCTGAACATGTCTCTGTAAAAATAAATACCAAATTCCACTTACTTTGGCTGTGGGGACATGGACAAGGTGCACTCTGACGTCATCAGGGGCTGGTCGCCCGTGCATCAAGCTCCCAGACACGGTCCAACCCGTTCTCGCAAATTTAATAAGTCAATATTGACTTATTAAATATGTGCATAGGTGACATACTTAACATAATAGATACCCATAAAAAGATTCATAGAAAACACCGACCTTACCTAACCTACTTAGTATGTTAAGATAAGCATCTTAGTGCTTCGTAATTGCAATTATTACCTAACCTATAATAGGTATAGGTTAAGTAATAATTGTAATTACAAAGCAATAAGATGCTTATCTTAAGATACTAACAAGGTTAGGTAAGGTCGGTGTTTTCTATGAATCTTTTTAAGGGTATCTATTATGTTTAGTATATCACCTATGCACGTAGTTAATAAGTCAATATTGACTTCACGAATTTGCGAGAACGGGTTGCACGGTCACGTGGGCCATTCACTAGGCAGATAAACAAAAACAAAAGCAAAACCCTGCAAGAGGACAACATACCCAGGTGGAACAGAGCTGGCCGCTGTAAGAGGTGAAAACTAGCTGTGCAGTACCCCATGCCCCTACCAGTGACGAAAACTACCCCCTACCCAGAGGCAAGCACGGGCAACAAAGACCCCAGTTGACTACGAGGACGGCCAAGTACTGAGCAGTAAAAGACACAGCGGGGGTATATCCCGAGGTGACTTGTGGAAGGTGAGCCCCAAGCCCCAAAGGTAGTACTTACAGGGCACCTAGGAAAGGTGGCCCTAGGTGCATGCAGCCTGAGTACCGAAGACTATTACTCCAGGCTCACACACCACCAGTAGAGACAGTCCATGTCACAAGGCACAGAATCCGAGAGAAATTGCAGGAGCTACAGGCACAAGACTATGCTAGTAACACATCAGCCTGATAACTGAAGGGTGGATCGCTGGCGTGGGGGTCTGGGGCTCCCCCTTCCCCTTCCCAGGGAGGGGGGGGGGGAGTTGCGTAGACAGCGGCGCAGTGACATGATGACGACATGCTTATTTGCTAGTTTTTGTTTGGGGAGTTCTGCCCACTCGTTCGGCTTTCGGTCGCAACAGTTTCACCAGCACAGGGGTTTGTTTTGGGGCGCCTACCATTCTGGGTGTCAGATCCAGTCGATGGCAGACATAATATGCTGCCAACCACATGGGAGTTTCTATAGGCCATAGCCGCTCATGCCTCTCTTGAGGAGGGGCCAGGTTCTGGCTCGTAGTCCCCAGTAGGCAAGAACTCTGCACATTGACTGATGCCAGAAAGTTATACATATCCATTCAGCCTGGATAATTCTGGGGAGCTGACAGGGTTCCCCCCAGAAAATGTATTTTTAAGTTAACATTTCTGGGGGGTGTGGAACGAATCAATTCAATTTACATTATTTCTTATAGGAAAATTCGTTTCAGTTTTCGACCCGTCTCTTTGAATGGATTAAATTTGAAAATGGAGGTACCACTGTACTGGTTAGGTCTACATCAGCAGATAATGAGAATTCCCAGAGATACTTGTAACCGAGTCTAAGCCAAGCAGTAGTAACATCTAGAAACCTAACCAAATGTAAACTGTGCCAACAAAATTATTTGCACACCCTCCGTCACTATGTGATGGAGTGCGAAAAGATACGTGAATTTAGAGACAATTCTATAACCAATGTTCCAGCGATGTGTAAATATTTAATTCAAAATGATCTGCTACTAGAAATTTTAGCCAAATATCCCCAGTTTGCTAACCGTAGGTAGTAACTGAGTGATTGTAACCTATCCACCGCTGCCCACTGGATGGGGGGCGGTGTGCAGGACAAACATATAAATTGTGACACTAGCTATCCACATATGTCAGTTGCTTAATTTAGAACCTGTACTTGAGGTCGATCTCGAACCCATTGTTGATGTGACGATTTATATTGAATTTTGTAACTAGCTCATCAAGATTGTAACTTGCTTAGCTAAATGAATTGTCGGGTTCAGTCCCTGAGCCCATTATGTGCCTCTGTAACCCTTTCCACTACCGCCCACGGGATGGGTATGGGGTGCATAATAAATGAACTAAACTAACTAACCACTGTACTGAGGCATCACTACAGTTCTGTTTTAAGTAAACCCTTGACCACACTGAAGATCGATGATCCAAATGTATTCTTCACGAATGTGACACCAACATTGAACCACACATCAGATGTCACATAACCCAACTGGACTTTGAAGTAGCCATAGACAGCATGCCCCCTGCACTCTGGATCAGGCTCAGACTCATGGAATTCTATATTCATCAAGAAGTGCAAAACACCACTACAGTATCACATGCGCTAAACATCTTTTGGAGACGGAGCCTAGATACTGGCATCATTACTGACATACTTAAAACAGTGGAGATTGCATAACTTCACAAAGGAGGTAGTAAAGCAAATGCAACAAATTATAGACCAATAGCTCTAACCTAACACATCATAAAAATCTTTGAAAGAGTGCAAGATTACAAATTATATGGAATCAAAACATCAACATAACACTGGACAACACAGATTCAGAACAGGGCACTCCTGCCTCTCACAGTACCTAGATCACTACGACACGACCTCAGGTGCCATGGAAGACAAGGAAAACGCAGATGTAATATACACACTTTGCAAAAGCTTTCCACAAATGTGACCATGGTGTTATTGTGTACAAAATGCATGCAAAAAGGAATTGCTGGCAAAGTAGGGAGATGGATCTTCAATTTCCTAATGGACAGAACGCAGAGTGTAATAGTCAAAACAGTAAAATCCGGATCATCTACTGTGAAAAACTCAGTCCCCCAAGGTACCGTAATTGCTCCGGTACTTTTTCTCATCCTAATACTGTATCAGACATAGAAAAGGATACAAACTACAGCATTATCATTATTTGCAGAGGACACTAGGATTGTCATGCGAGTAGACAATATAGAGGACACGACAAACCTCCAATATGATGTAAATTGGTTCTTTCAATGAGCCACAGATAATAATATGATGTTTAATGAAAATAAGTTCCAGGTCTTGTGTTATGGAAAAAAAGAAGGATAATTTAAAAACGGAAACCATACATAAAACGGAATCAAATCACACTATAGAATGAAAAAGCAATGTAAAGAACCTAGGAGTAATCATGTCAGAAGACCTTACCTTTACAGAACACCATAAAGTATAGTAGCTGTCACGACTGCAAGAAAAATGACAGGTTGGATAACAAGGCCTTTCCAAACAACGGATGTCATACCAATGATGATACTTTTTAAGACACTAGTGTTCTCTAGAGTGGAATATTGTTGCACACTAATAGCCCCATTCAGAGCCAGAGAAATTGTTGACCTGGAGAGTGTGCAAAGATCCTTTACAGCTAGAATCCACTCCATAAGTCTTTATTATTGGGACCGATTAAAAGTTCTAAATCTGTATTCTCTAGTGCGCAGGCAAGAGAGATACATAATAATCTACACGTGGAAGATATTAGAGGGACTGGTTCCAAATCTGAACACAGAAATAGCATCACATGAGACCAGTAGGCATGGCAGAATGTGCAAAATACCCCTCGTTGAAAAGCAGAGGTGCAATAGGTATGCTGAGGGAGAACTATCAACATCAAGGGCTCAAGACTTTTCAATACTCTCACGCTACAAGTAACATAACTGGCTGGCTTCTCTCAGTCTTCAAGAGAGAGACCTCGACAAACAACTCCAAAGAATACCCATCAACCAGGCTGTGATTCATACATCAGGCTGCAAGCAGCCATGTCCAGCAGCCTGGTTGACCAGATGAGCAACCGGGAGACCTGGTCAGGCCACGGGGCCATTGATTCCCGGAAACTTACACAAGGAAGACACGAGGTAGGTAGACCCAAGAAAAAAAGTAGCGCCCAGACACAGCCTGTAGACTATGAGCTGCCACATAAGGAAAGGTGAACAGAGTAGCAGGAACAACAATAAAAATAACTGTAGAGTACAGAATAAGACCCATAGTGCCCCAAGAAACTGTGAAGTGCCAACACTCACAAGAGGAAGAAATGACACACAAGAACAATCAGGGAACAGTATGCAGCATGCCAAACCCCTAAAAGTGGAGAATTCTGTAAGCCAGGGTGAGGTACAGGATCCAAAATCCAACAAGGACCTGAACCCAGGAATAAAAACACCCTGCAATGGCAATTAATACAGGAAACCTGGTGGCACCCAGGAGTTTTAGAAGTTTGTTTGGTAGACACGGGCGCCGGTTAGCAATAACCTGCCTGGGCTTACCCTTAGCGATAGCAGTCTAAGGGCCCTGGGAAACCCCATGGGGGCACAAGGGGTCCAGTGGATGCGACCCCTAGGTCTCCTCTCGCTCTGTGCGAGTTTGAGGAGTGCTTTCCCTTTGTCTCAGGGCGACTCTCATTGTTTTTGCCTCCGTCATGCTGTCAGTTTGGTCGGTGACACTTTCGACCCAGAGTCCTGCGAGCATTATTGCTTGTTTGTGACTCTCTTCACCCAGTCCCCTGATGACACTATCTGGGTGCAGGCAGCTTAGGCGTTGCATGCTTGGTTTAGGTTGCTGCAACGTGCTAGGTTGATTGCTCCCCTAGATGCCCCGAGGCTGCCTCGCTTTGCTTGTCGGGCCTCTAACTTGGGGGTGTTAGTCGTTTCAGCCTTGGTTCTCTCGTTCTTCCCCTGCTGTGGTTCATTCTGCCCACCCCCTTCCCCCCTTGCTTCCGGCACTGGAGTGTCTGTGGGCTTCGGGGTCGGGGCGGGGTTTAGAGGGTTCCGAGACTCGAACAGTTTTGGGGGTTGCCCCTTCCGGGGTGGCGACAGAGGCATTTGAGTTGGTTCCTTCAGCCGTTGTGTATGGGTCTGACCGGTGGGCTCCCCTTCCTTAGTGTTTTGCGGCTGCCCGGCTTTTTCTTTTGAGGCCGGGGCTTTGGAGGACGATTTGGCCCCCCGGGTCCTGGTATAGAGGTTCCCGGGGTTGGGGGGGGGCCTGACTTGGGGGCCCTTGGGCCCCGTTGGACCCCACCTGGATTTTCCTACCCTTTGAGTGGGGCTTACTGTTACATGGAGTGTGGGTTTTCCTCCCCCCATCCTCTACGTACGAGTTGGTTTTGGTGTTGGCCCTTCCCCAGGTTCGGTTCCGTGTCCCTTCAGGTCCATTCTATCTACAATTAATAATTCCTTCATAAGCCAAGTTGGATCACACAAATGGACCACACAACAAGTGAACCATATGAAGCAAACACAAGCCAGAATGGACCACACAACAAGTAAAGCATATTAACCAAACACCAGCCAGAGTGGCCCACACAAGTGAACGACTAAGTTTCAATGATTTTCGTTCACTGATTTGTGGCACACGTATCTTTGTAAATTAATTTAATGGCTGAAGTGTGAATAGCTAGCTAATGTGTTGAAAATCTTCTTATATACATTTTCTGTGATGAAAGAAGATGAGTGAGGGTGGACAGATAAGTGAATACTGTACTGTAAACCTCACTTTACAGTGAGGTTTCACTCACTTTCGTCTGTGTCGTTATAGTTCAGTAACCCATGACTTTGAACGTTTCAGATTAATAACTCATTTCTAAAACTGGTGTTTTAATTACTTTATTATCCTAATTAAACTAAAGTAAATAAAACCAAAAATATACTGTAATATGATAGATATCTGCTATTTGAGAAATTATTCATGTTATTGGCGGCTCACAAGTCCAGCGCGAGTGGACAGGTCTAATCCGTGTGCACACAACACCATGCTTGTTTTGTTCGATTTCGTCGCCATAGTTCAGTGACCTATGGCATCGAAATAACAAAATTAATAAATCAGTTTTAAAATAAGTATTTTTATAGCTCTTATTATCGTAATAATGTTGCTAAACTAAATATATAACCCAAAACATATAATTTAATGTAAATCCAATATTTGAGAGAAATTTATGTTACTGGAAATCGAACACAGCACCATGCTTGCTTTGTTAGATTACGTCACCACAGTTCAGTGATCTACGGCTTCAAATAATAAAATTAATAAATCGGTTCTAAAATAAGTATTTTTTATAGCTCTTATTATCGTAATAATGTTGCTAAACTAAATATATAACCCAAAATTATATATTTTGATGTAAATTGAATATTTGAGAGAAATTTATGTTACTGGATCTGGCTTAAACACTAGCCTCTGTAGGGTGTACGTATAGACCTAGTCTGCGTTTGTACAGTATGCACCCAATGCCCTTAGTTTTGTCTGTGATTAACGTACAATATTTAACCGCAGGTGGAAGAATAATTGTGGAATTTACCATTTTTGGACTACAGCTGTATTGTTATACAACAAAATGTCTCAGGGGCTTACTAATAGTGCCTTATTAATGCCAAAAATGAAGCAATATTTTGCAAGAACCTGTAGAAGAAAATCAACCAGCACGAGAACAGCTGTACCCAGCATGAGAACAGCCGTACCCAGCACGAGAACAGCCGTGCCCAGCACGAGAACAGCCATACCCAGCACGAGCATAGCTGTACTCAGCACTGGTACAACAGCAGCCAGCACCAGCTCAGAAGCAGCTGAAGCTACAGCAGCAGCGAGCACCAGCAAAGCTGATGCAAACATCTAAAAACATAGTGTGTGGCGTGAACAGATAGAACAAGTGTTAAATTTAAGTGTACATAGTTTTAAAATTAAAGTTGCAGTCATTTTAGTGTACAATAGTTTTCATAAACTATATTGTAGTACTCAACATACAGCAGAACTACTTAATCAACACAGTGCTAATGGTATAATACACTACAGTACGTATTTACTGTACAGCATTCACAACTCTATGAGACTTCAAGATGGACATAACTCCAACAATAAGGTAAATAACAACTGTAACACCAGTATTTTTTAGTACGGTAATAATATATAGATACAGTATATAATATGATAATGCATTTTTATTGTGTACAAGAAAAAAAAGACACTGATGCAAACGCCTCCTGCAACGAATCCAACGCTCCAACGCACTGGGGTTGGTCCCATATAGTACGTTGAATCGAGGTTGTACTGTACTGTACTAATGATAGTGATAGGCTGGGTACATGTTCAATTCCCTGATTTTGAACTGACCAGTGTTCAGTTATAGCACCAAGTTCTTTCATCTTCTTGTATCTTTCTACCGGCTGCTGTGTTGCATTATCTGCAGGTGGATGTCTATTTCTATTCACCTGCTCCTGCCCCCTACAGTTCATTTTTGTTGGGACAATGGGAGCTAGGAAGTACAGCTCTGGCTAGGGGCTTTTCTTTGTGTTAGTTTTCCATATGGGACTTTTTATTTTAGTGCAGTACATGTCCTAAGTACTTCTCCCCATACATACTTCAGTGGCGTGTACATCGTTCTGCCCTGCTGGGGCTGGTTGTGCCATTCCTGTGAGATGCGTTGTCCCTGTTTTCGCTTCACGTCTCGCGTGTCGGCTTGTGGTGCTCGCTTCCTTGTTGGCCTCTGCCAAAGTCCTGGATCTTCAGTTTTCATCGCCATTTTGTCCGTGCTGTTTGCAGAGTCTGCGGTTGTTACGGACCCGAGCCCAACGTCCGAGCACGGAGCAGTGACGACCACGCCATCTGTGGGTCAGCTCCCGAAACCCCCTCCAAATGGACGATGCCGCCTAGTGAGGACGAGATATACTGGCCACAAGGGCTAGTTTCCCGTCCTGATCAGCTCATAACACAGCCGCTGCTGACCTCTGGTGAGGTGGAGCTTAGACAGCAACGCCATCTATGGAGTGGATAGGTGGGCGTTTGGGTCTGAGCCGGTAAGTGACGTGCCCTAGAGTGTCCCTCGTACTGATGACGTGTCTGATTACAGAGTCGACCTGGGACTGCTGAATCGGACAGTGGATCAGTCTACCCAAGGCAGCCGTCTTGTCCCCAAGTATTTGCTGCAGCTGCTGTGAGTCGCCCCCCGGATGAACACTGTGGTGTTAGCCTGCCTGTGAAGTGGCAGTTGAGGGATTGTCATACCCGGGACTGACTGCTGGAGACGCTTAACCACTGGGGCGTTGTGGCAAGGAGAGTGGTCTGTGGGATCACACGAGGCTCCTGACTAGGGCTTGCTACCCTAGTATCGGTCGTGGACTGGCCTAACCAGTGTTGCTGATTTGGAACCTGCCAGCTACCGGCTGGACTTGTGGTTGATGGCCTCCACGACGGTCCCCCAGTGGAACTGTGATTTGGCTGGCCTGTGGCCAGGGTAGACTCAGAGAATCGAAGGATTCGTCGTGAGGCCACAAGAGGACCAGGACCTTAGAATCGTCGAGCACCGTGGAACACTCCGCGTCTTCAGAAGAAGACTACTTTGTAGATAATAGTGTTTATACCCCTCCCCCTGTGTAACCTTTTATATATTATTTATTGGTGGCAGTAATTATATTATTAAGTTTTTGCCTTTATTTCCCTTCCCCTTTAATTTACTTGCGTTACGGATCACATCCCTTGAAAGCCACTACTAGCTTGGGGCCGGATACCCTACCTCTAACAACATCAGAAAAAGAACCCGGTTGCGACCCGAGAGGGCCGTAACAGCGGTTGGGCTGTTTCTGCAAGCGGCTTCTCATTGCCATCTGTTATTGGCCTTGTTGGTCCTTCAGGGGTTGGGGGGGGGGGGGGGGGCGGGGGCAGGGTTCCTCCAAGACGGGCATGTCTGCTCGCCCAGGTTGGTTCTTTCCCGGCTTGCTGGGTTTGGGTTCCTGGTGCCCTGGCAGATGTTCCATCTGGTTCCCTGACAGCCTTGGTTTCAGGTGCAGCATGCTTGGTGTTTGTACCCAAGGGTTTTCCCACGGATATGCCTCTTTCTGATGCTCGGTCCAGTCCCCATTACAGGGCCGGTTTGGTCTTCTCCTCGAGTCTTCGCGTATGGTGATTTTGACTCAAGTCTATCACCTGTTTGGTATTCAGGTGACTTCATTGATGGTGTCCTACCTGCGTGCTTCGTCGAGGCGGCAGTATGGGAGTTTCCTGGCAATCCTTCTTTTTTCTTTTTGTCTCTTTGTAGGTATACTTCGCTCTTTGTTGAGGTGGTCTTGTCCTTTTCTCTAGTGGTTGTTTCAGGACTGTCTTCGAATGCCGCATTCTGTCACCTCGTATCGTGCGGTGCTGGCGGAGCCACTACGGCTTGTTGTCGGTTTTGATGTTCTTTCTGCTCCGATTTGCAAGCTGTCTAGGGCGTTGTTTCACCTCTGGTCTGCTCATGCGCCGACTGAGCTGTCCTGGTCTTTGGACACGATGCTCTTATCTCTTCCCCTCGGTTGGTTGTGGCCCCGTCGGTTCCGGATTGTTTCTCAGAGGTTTCTGCTCCTTTGGGTTCTGGTGTTAGGTTTGTTTGTTGTAGCTGTTCTTCTTTTTCTGGTGAGGTTGGGTTGGCTGTTTTTCCGGAGGGGTCCCTGGGGTCGTTGCTTGGTTGGTTTTGGCCAGGGGTGCATCTTCTTGTGTCCAGTTGTGGCTCTCAGCCATTGCCTGCGTGCCATGGTCTCTGTGGCCCTGGACAAGTTTTGAATTGCCCGGAGTTCCCTTCGTCCCTGTTCTGGGGTTCGGGTCTCCCGGAGGGTCCTTTCGGTGTTTCCTCTTGTCTTGCTTTGGGGTTTTTAGGTGCGGAGTTTCCGCATCCCGGGTATGTCTCTCTTTTGTCCTTGGCTTTGGGTAGGCAGCTCCAGGGCGCCAAAGGGGCTATCCCCAGAAAACCAGTGTTGAATGTAATGAAACGCCATTTTCTGGGCGAGACCTGGAGGCTCCCAGGCAACCCTCCCTTCCCCCCGGTCAGCGTGATTTTTCGTATGTTTTGACATCCAGCCTCGAACTGATAGGTGGATAGCTGGCGCGATGAGTCTTGCGCTCCTTCCCCCCACCTGGGAAGGGGGAAGCTGCACAGACAAGTAGCGCGGCAAGTGTGATGTCATGCTCGTTTGCTCGTTTTTCAATTGGGGAGTTCTGTTTACTTGTTCATTTTCTGTAGTAGTTTTAATCAGATTAGGGGTTTGTTTAGGGATGCCTACCTTTCTGGGTGCCCAGCCAGGTTGATTTGATGGCAGACATAGAATGTTCCACACACATGTGAATTTCTATCGGCCATTGCTCCTCATGCCTCTCTGAGGTTCTGGGTTCTGGCACTGACTGATGCCAAAGTCTAATAACATACCTGCACATATCAGCCTGGATAGCTCCGGGGAGCCGAAGGGGCTCTCCCCAGAAAATAAAGCAGGAACACTGAGCATAAGGACCACGTGCCAAGCATAGAATTACAAACAGTGAATGCAGCCTAGAGACAAAGGCAGCTGTGATGGGAATAAGTAGTATGCCATGTAAAAAGCATACAAACCCCTGTGTGACCCCTCAAGAAAGAAAACCCCCGAATGCTCCAGCTGCAGAGCATCACTGAGGAATCAGAGATCTATGCACTACCAAGGACAAGGTGTCCTACATAGGAGGATGGCCTCTCAGGCATGGCCCACTGAACCCACCAGTTAAGACACTAGTAAACACCTAGAAAATGCAAACTCAAGATGCATGCAGCTCGAGATGAACAGTTTCTCAGAATTCAGATAAGAAGCGAGGCATAGAAAAGACATGCATGTGAAGCAAATACTGAAAGAAGGAACAAATACACAAGTAAACTGGCCTCAGCAGGACAAATTCCAAACAATGACCTTTACTTATCTAGAAAAATTCTGGGTGTCAAAGGGCACAGGGTGATCAAATTTAGCAGTGTTCATTTCACAGCAACAGGCAAATGACTGATGGAACTTCTCATTCTGAACCAGTAGCTCCTGGTGTTATCAGCTGGTTTGGAGGTGGCACTTGGGGTGAAACTACCCAACACTGCTGAGTGTCTCGTTTTTTGTTTATTTTTGCCTTGCTGTAGTCCGTTTCATCTCACTATCTTTCTGGAGACTTTTCCTCAAGGTGATCTGGCATTCCCTGCTTCTTGCATCTCTGTAAGGGGTTCAGGTTTTGGCCTCTAGTCCCCAGTAGGCTCAAAGGAACTCCCCCAGAAAGAAAACAAACAAACCACTTCATCCAAATAGCCCCCTGCTCGTTAACACCACCCCACCCCCCACGGAGGGAGAGGGGGGGGAGAAAAGGCGGCCTGGGTGCGCCGGCAACCCACCAATTCAGTTCTTAAATGATGAAACCCACCGAACAAAGGGAGGGAAGGTGTCAGGGAGCCTTTGGGGCTCACCCTTAAACTCGCATTTCATTACATTCAACTTTGGTGTTCTGTGGGAAGCCCCATTGGTTTCCCTGAAGCTAACTACTAACAGGGAAGGTTATCTTGAGATGATTTCGGGGCTTAGCGTTCCCGCGGCCCGGTCCTCGACCAGGGGCCTCCTTTTTGTTACACACCCCTAGGAAACAGCCCGTAGCAGCTGTAACTCCCAGGTACCTATTTACAGCTAGGTAACAGGGGCATCAGGGTGAAAAACTTTTTGCCCATTTGTTTCCACCTCCACCGGGGGATCAAACCTGGAACCTCAAGACTACGAATCCAAAACGCTGTCCACTCAGCTGTTAGGCACCCACACTTTGGGAAGGCCAGAGGGATGCAACAGGCATCCCAAAGCCACACAAGGCCACAGAGGGAACTGGGACGTTCACAAGATATCTGGCGATCAGGATCCTGTTCAACCTCCAAAACCCTCTGTAATATCGTCCCAAGACAACCTGAGAAACACGCACCCTGGAACAGGAAACCAGGGAGACTGGATAAACCCAAAGCGCGTCCACCGACACAGAACCAGTGGCCCGCAGGTAGCGGCACAAAGCCACTACTGGACACAGCAAGTGATGCACCCCCAGCTGAACCAACCAAGCATCCACCACCAACAGACTCCTCTGGAAGCCCACTATCTAATTCTTCGCCAGAAAACAACTAACCGGCTGCAAACGAACAAAACAACCACTGGGGACAAAAGGAACAAAACCCCTGGCACTGGAGATGAGCATGAAGCTCCTCAACCTGAACCTTAGAGACCAAGGTCGACAAAATCAACACCTTCCAAAAACAATCACGAACCGAAGGGGCTACTGCAAACTAAGAAGAGAGAAAAAGGAAAAAAAAAAAACAGTAAAAAGACCAAAAGGCTCAGGCAGTATATGAGCAGGCCAGAGGTGAAAAACATATGAGATAGCTTGTGGAATGAGGCAGAAGTGACATCAACCCTGAACATAAGCTGTAGCGGCTCCACCAACCCGGACAATCGGCTTGAGATGCTGATCCAGGAAAAACCAAGAAAGAAAGGACAAGACAACCCAGTTCAACACTGACAAAACTCGACAAAGTTAAGAAAATGGAAGAAAGCCCACCAAGAAACTTCATACTGTTGCTGAGAAGAAGAACGCAGGTTGGACACCATCAAAGAAGTCACCTGGTCACCATACAAACGGAGATACACAAGCGTCAGAAATATTAGACGTGAATTGTGGAGGAGTAAGTCGAACCAGCGAGGTACCTCACTGGCCTGACCTGCTGAAAGAGGCAGAGCCGCGGAAAAACACCCGGGTTTGGACACCGAGTAAGTAGTGCCTGAAATCAAGGCTGGGCTGGCCACCAAGGGGGCCAGGAAGAGAACCCTTCCTCGATAGGATTCAAATCAAGCCAGAACCTGGAGCAACAGTAGGGGAAAAGAGGTACAGGAACCACCACCTCGACCAGTTCTGCCGAAAAGAGACCACCACAAGAGCCCTGCAGTCAGGGAACTGTGCCACGTATAATAGGAAACGCCGAGATCATGTCAACTGGAAGAGATCTGACAAAGCCAAAGGAAGGAAACGGTGTCGACCATCCACACTGTGGAAAGAGGAATGAAGCAAGACATGCTGTTTACCAAGATACTGAACACTCCCTGAATGAGAACAGCGCAGAGAGAGAAGCCCTGAGAACTCATTAGAAGAGCTACTTGAAGTGACCTGCTCTAAAGAGCCACGGACCAAACTGACTTCCCTAGAAGAGATCTTCTGGATAA
This sequence comes from Procambarus clarkii, assembly GCF_040958095.1. Classification (NCBI taxonomy): domain Eukaryota; kingdom Metazoa; phylum Arthropoda; class Malacostraca; order Decapoda; family Cambaridae; genus Procambarus; species Procambarus clarkii. The sequence goes on along the minus strand of NC_091159.1, from coordinate 8,341,931 downwards.
ATCAGAAGATCAAAGTTCAGGCTCCCGCACAGCTGCTTGAGAGACTGCAATGTGACTCGGGTCCCCTTAAAAATAGCTGATGGCGGGACTGCACCCAGAGAAAGGCCGCGGGAGGGAGAAAAAGGAACGTAGTCCAAGAATTCCATACAAGGCCTAGCTAGCCATGTCCTAACCTGGGATGAAACCAACTGGGACTTTTGCCAGTTTCCCAGGTTGCCCGAACCCAGCGACCTGGGAAAGAGCCAGATCCCTGGCTAGCAGGCAAGCAGGCTGGCTGGGAGCCCCACACCAACCAGTGTCGAGGTAGGCCAAGATCCGAAGACCTAGCAGATGAAGACAAGCCACCACAACCTGAGTCAAACAGGTAAAAACACAATTCAGCCCAAAAGGGAGACAACAAAAGCAGAAACGCCTGTTGCTCCACCACAAAACCTAACCAATCCCTGAACCTCGGATGGATAGGGACATGCCAATATGCATCCTTGATGTCCAAGGAAATTATCCAAGTGCCAGGATCGAGAACGAGCCGGACTTGGGACAATGTAGTCACCCGAAAAGAGAGGCAAGATATTAACCAGTTCAGACGAGATAAGTCCAGAATGTACCGTATATCCGCACAGTCTCATTTCAGAACACGAAACAGGCAGGAAACCCCACACAAGAGAAGAAGTCACTTCAACCACGCCCAAGCGAACCCACTCCGAGATGACTCGATGGATGGATGGGGGAAGAGGCCTGACCCACCAGACCCGATCCCCTGAAGGAAGGAAGGTCTGCCCAATGCCACCGAAGGCCACAAGAAAAAGCTAGAATAGCCTACAAATCGTGGGACCAAGTGTGGGCAAAAAAAGAGCCAGCCTCCCCCCCATCACCCCATCAATGGGGCCACCCACGAAAGAGCCGACATAAACCCCGAGAGCCTGACCTCTGAGCAGAGCGAACACCATGCTGACCAGACAAAGAAGGCACTGAGGACACCACTGACTCAGAAACTGGCACCACAGGCCTACCCTGACCCCAAGCCCTGGCCTGACCCTTCCGAGAGGACCTCCCACCACTGAAGCTCCTGGGTATGACAAAAGCCACGCCAAGCCCCAAGAGAGAAGAAGGGACAGTCTGGTGGCCAGGAAGATTTCGGAACCTCGTAACGCACCCAATATGGGAAAGAAGAGCCAAACTCAAAGGAAGCCAGATCCATCACCAAGGTAGAAACCGGGTCTTGGAGGAGATAAGCACAGAGAGCCTCCTGAACCTCTGCAGGGGAAATCCGAGAGGAAGAAAACCACTGGAAAGAATAATCCAAAGACCCCAAAGGCACCTGGAAATGAACCTGGGGGAGGGGAAGCCTTACCCAACTCAAGCTCATAAAGGGAAGGAGAGAATGAAAACCCCCCTTGGGCATTTTCACAACCCCCTCCCCACCCCACCGACAATCTACTTTATAATGGTCCAGAATGAACCAAAACATCGTTGTCTCTTCATCTTCTAGTGTGTGGTTTGGTTAACAAAGCCCCCTCCCCTGCAAAAGAAGCCCTTGTGCCCTCTGTACAAGGGGGGCCCAGGTGGGGTCAAATGGAACCCCAAGAGCTCTACTAGGATTCCCCCCCCCCCCCCCCCCCCCGAGCCCCAAAAACCACCGAGAAAGGCCCTGGGCAGAGCCCCCATCCATGCCCACCCCACCAGAAGGAAAGGCCGAGTCCAAGGGAAAGGCTTCAAAGAAGGGAGTCTGCTGGGGCGACTCAGAAGCCTCGGCAGGAAAGAGGCTCAACCACCTTTGCACCCGTATTGGAGGGGACATTCCCAGTAGCCACCCATGCCTCACCCCGAGCCAGACCCTGCCCTGACTCTGAAATCCTCAGACATTTAGGAGCTGGAAGCAGAGGGGGGGGGGGAAAGAGCAGGCCAAACCATGCCCACCAGGAAAGGAAGAGGAAGCATGGACTGAAACAAGGCTGAAGGAACAAATGCTTCCAAATCAGAGTTCCTAAAACCCAAGTGGGACAACTCCAGGGCTTCAAATCAGCCAACCAATCTGGCCTGATACAATCGAAAGAACCGTTCATGCAACACGGCAGCTGCCCGATTCCAAAGAATTAGATAAGGCATGAGTATATTGGAGCACAAGTGGGGAACAAGTCCCACAAGACTCCAGGTTGTAGGTGTCCACGACCCAACAGGCAGCATGACGGAGGCAGTACGGATGATCATCACCCTGAGGCAAGAGCAACTAGCAACCCTCAAAGTCACACAAGGCGAGAGTGGGCTCGGAAGAAGCATCCATGGTACGACCGAGCCCACAGGGTTTTTTCCAGGGCTTGTAGGTGAATGATGCCTACAGGAAGCCCAGGCACTGGGGGCCAGCCAAGCCAGTAAACCCTTTTGATGCAAGCAAATCGACTGCAAGCAGCTGTTGTAAAGCCTTGGGGGCAACAGAGGAGTACCGCCACAATACCCTAGGTGTAGCCTAATGAGGAGCTAGGTAGGATTCTTCTGTGAACCAGGTGAAAAATGCCAACAAAATGAAAAACACGATAAAGCCCCTGAAACCCCACAACCGCTAACAAGCAGTCAGAGAGAAACGTCAGCTGCTGCGTGGTAGGCTGCGCCAGCCGCAGTGCACCTCACTAGCCAATAAACACCCCCCTACCAAGGCAAGGCAGAAAGCCCAAGACGAGGACTACCTCAAGCGAGGAAGTCCTCTAATGGGAAGTGTTTCCCAAATGCCCCAGGAAAAATAACCCTAACCATGCAAGGAGCGCCTAGGGAAGGTGTCCCTAAACATATGCAGCTCCAGCACCCAGGAACTCCAGGCCAGCACACACCACAAGTGCTAGAACAGCTGTACAAGGCAAAAATCCCAGAACAAGAAATTGAAGCCTGAGGTGACATTTGACTGCCAATACCACCAGTAAAGAACTGAGGGGTGGGTAGCCGGGCTCACTCAAGTCTGCACCCCTTTCCTGTTAGGGGGTGGCACAAATAAGCAGGGGGGCTAGCTGAACGAAGTGTTGCTAGTTTGTTTTCTTTTTTTTCGAGTTTTTTGTTTTTTTCAGGACGTAGGTTGCATTTTTATACCAGACAGCGGTCTGTTTTGTTTTGCCTATCTTTCTGGGTGCCTTCCCTGGTCTGTTTGATACCTGCTTGATGGGGTACTGGGAGTTCTTCTACTTTCCAAGTCCGGCCAGAGGCCAGGCTTGACTTGTAAGATCTTGGTCCACTAGACTGTTGCTTGGAGCGGCCCGCAGGCCCACATATACACCACAGCCCGGTTGGTCCGGCACTCCTTGGAGAAAATTATCTAAGTTTTCTCCTGAAGATGTCCATGGTTATTTCGGCAATATTTCTTATACAGTACTTGCTGGGAGGATGTTGAATAACCATGGACCTCTGATGTTTATATAGTGTTCTCTGATTGTTCACTCCAGTATGTTTTTTTTTACTGTGTAGATTTGGGACCTGGCTCAAATCTACCTAGCCATCGACCATACTTGGTCGATGGCAAGTATGATATACTGTAAAGTGTTCATAGAAGCCGGTTGGTTCATAGGAGTCGACCGGTTCATGGGAGCCGGTCGGCCGAGTGGACAGCACACTGGACTTGTGATCCTGTGGTCCCGGGTTCGATCCCGGGCGCTGGCGAGAAATAATGGGCAGAGTTTCTTTCCCCCTATGCCCCTGTTACCTAGCAGTAAAATAGGTACCTGGGTGTTAGTCAGCTGTCACGGGCTGCCTCCTGGGGGTGGAGGCCTGGTCGAGGACCGGGCCGGGGGGACACGAAAGCCCCGAAATCATCTCAAGATAACCTCAAGATAGGCCATTGCTTCCTGCACCTCTCTGAGGGGGGGCCAGGTTCTGGCTCTGGTCCCCGGTAGGCAACAAGAACTCTGTGACTGATGACCCCAAATAAGATAGCACTATATCAGTGGGATAGCTTAACCCCCTAACTGCGTTGCCTCCAAATGTGACACCCCCGCAGTGCGCAGGAAATAAATTCTCTGGAAAAAATTCTTTTTTCTTTTTAAAGTGTCAAAAACCCTTCCCTGAGTATGGGTATGTAAAAAAAAATCCGAAATTGTACTTACTTTGGGTGCTATGGGGTCCGGAAGTTGGGGCGTGACGTCATCATTCCCCGTGCGCCCGTGGTGTAAGCTCTCAGAGGCGGTGGGGCGCTCGGGGCGGGGCGCGCGAGTTGCCGCGAATATATTTTTGTTCATTTATTGCGCACATTTCCCAATACATTTTCATTGTTTTTATGTGCCAATCCAATGTATAATGAACACGTACACTATAATATCGCAGTACAACATCCGTACTGTCCGTAGACACTGTGTTACGTGCATCACAAACAACTTCACTTATCCTGCACAATTTCCAATGTATCATGCCAAATAAATTTATATTTACACTTTATATACACACTGTACAGTATCACACACTATATACACACACCATAAACACACTCAGTACTCCGCGAGTGTGTGATATGCTGCGAAACAGCCAACGGGGCAGAGTGGCACCTTGCACTCCACGCACCAGGTGCTGATACATCTTCGTTTCTGTTCTCTGCGGGTAGTGTTCCTGCATACTATACACGCACGTTTACCCTTCTCCCGTGATGCTGTGCCTGGCATATACTCGAGCATATGTACTCCGAAGTTCTCATTACCCCTCAATCTGTCTGGAGCTGCATGTGGCATTGTTGCTTGCACTCCGCGCGGTACAACAGAACCCTCCTTGCCATACTTTACTAGCAGCTGTGACACAACACCAGCACTGAATGTACGTATAGATGGTCTCCTGCCAGATTTTACTAAGTACATATTGAAGCAGTTGAGCACTGCAACATCCATCAGGTGGAAGAAGAACTTTTTAGTCCACTTCACAGACTTGCGCACGCACTCCACTCCACCAAGCATCATGTCACACTTATCGACGAGGCGCATGTTCACGTTATAGTCTATGACACAGTCTGGCTTATACACGGTGTTGCGTGTCTGAAAGTGGACTTTCCCACTGTCCAACATGGCACCGGTGTGAATCGTACTCAGCATATTCACCTCGCGTCTGTCCTTCCACCGCACTGACAGCGTATTGTCACACTTGCGCAGCTGGCACTCGCCCACGGCTATAGCTATACCGAACACTGGCATTTCCTTCCTATGGCTCTTCACAGTGCCACATACGCCGGTGTTGTGGGCAAGGAGGTATCTGGTCAATAAGGGGCTGGTGTAATAGTTGTCGGTGTACAGTACATGCCCCTTGTTCAGCAACGGTTCCATCAGGGTCTTTACAACACTGCCAGAGAACCCGTGTTCATCTTGAGCCGGTATGTCGACGTCTGTACCAGAATATAATATCATGTCCAAGACAATACCAGTCTCACAGTCGCATAGCACAAAAAACTTCAGTCCAAATCGGTGCCGCTTTGATGGAATGTACTGTTTGAATGCCAGTCGCCCCTTGAACAGTACAAGCGACTCGTCAATAACCACATTCTGTCCAGGTACAAAATAATCCCTGAACTTCCCTCTCATGTCACTGAACATCTTCCGTACTTTCCACAGTCTGTCGTGTCTGTCCTCATTTGCATTATTCTCGAAATGCAGGCACCTGAGAATCAAGAGATACCTATCACGCGACATGTACCGGTTGAACACAGGCGATGGAACAAGGCTGTCTTTGCTCCAATATTCCTGGATGACAGCTTTCTCAGAGTGCTTCATCATCATGGTGAGTGCCAGAAACACGTACATTTCGTCGATTGTCGTGTCCTTCCATCGTGTGAGCCGTGAGGCAGGTAAAATGCCTTCGTCTATGAGGCTGTGAGCGAACCTGTTTGTCTCAGTCACAAGATGCGCCATGAATACATTGTCAAAATATGCCTGAAAATATTCCATGTCTGCCATATCATCACCAGTATATGGGAATAATGGTGTAACACCAAAATCGCTATCATCAAATGTTGGTATTTGAGGGGCAAATGTGGTGCAATCCTCCCACACAAGTACACCAGGGGGTTTGGTGTTGGCGCCAACACCACGGCCAACACCACCACGAGCACCAAAACTACGGCTACGTCGTCCGCTGCTTCTGCTGGAGCTGCGTGAGGGTATGCTAGGCGCTGAGGCAGATTTACGTACTGTAGACCTACCACGAATAAATGATGTTGAGGGGCCACTGTCGTTGTCCACATGCTGTGAGGCACGCTGCCGCCTGCCGCGGCGTGTTGCTGAGGTAGCAAAACCCCGCCTGGTAACACCACCACTGCTCGTACTCGGGTCGTCCACACTACTCGTATCGGAGCCAATGTCACTGAAGCCCGAGAAAGATTCGTCACATGTACTATCACTGAATAAACTACTAGCGTCTGGGGACATACATGATGGTGGTGATGATAACGGTGTTGACCCAGGGCGGCGAGGCAGGCCGGGCGAGGCACGAGTACCCCACACACTCGCCACATCTTCCAATTCTGTCTCTTCCTCACTCGTATCAGATCTCTGAGTTAGGTCTTTATCTGGATCATAGTCCAGGTCATCATCCAGAGCACCGTCATCATACAAAATATCGCGTATTTCCTCCTCAGAGAGTCGTTTTCCATGACCGCGGGTCACCGTGGAGCGGGAGCTCGTAGAGGATGCGTCAGACATGGTTGCTGCCGTGAAACTGAGGCTCCCCACGGCCGCAGGGCATGCTGGGATTTTTTTTTAAGATGGCGGACGATCACTGGGGCCCCCACCCACCCATACCATACCCGCGTCACCGCGCGCCAGTTTTGAATGGAACGTGAAAAATCAAAATACCTGGAGGCGCGTTGCGCAAACCAGACGCGAGCCTGCAGGCGCGTTGCGCAGTTTAAGGGTTAAGGGAGCCAACGGGGCTCCCCACAGAAAAGAAAATATACAATTGGAAACTCTCTTGACCTAAAACAAGAGCTATGCGGAGAGACTGAAGGCATTTGAAACATCAATACCTTGAACAGTAGAGAAAAAGGGGGTGATGTGATCACCACTCAAAGTTATAACCAAAATTGAGAAAACTGATATGGAGATATTTTTATAATTTAGAAAAAACACAGCATGGGAACAAGAGGACAAACTGGAGCTAAGAAAACAAAGTTGCCAAAAAATATGAATAATTATAGTACTTTTTTGGAGAGTTGTAGATGGATGTAATGATTTAAATGAAAGGGTAATATGTGCTAAAGCTATTGGAATATAAAATGTCATGAAAAAGAAAATGGGAAAGTTGGGATGCTATAAGTATAGCTCTTGCCTTGTAACTACACTTAGGCAACAACATTTGCACCAGTATAGCTCTTGCCTTGTAACTACACTTAGGCAACAACATTTGCACAGATATAAAGACAGGCAGACATACATAAACAGACATAAGGGCAGGTACAAATATACAGGAATACAGTATAAGGACAGGCACACACAGGCAGATTGACATAAGGACCTTCAGACATATACATGGTGAAGGCATACAGACATATGGATAAGACTATGACTATGTCCATGAATGTGACTGATGCTCCGGAAAAAATATAAAACCATACCTTCAACCTCCTTTGTGCACTTCTCTTGCCGTGCAATATCTCGCATCTTTTTTGGTATGCACACCTCTGATTCAACTTTGCGTAATGACTTATCATCAGGGTCACCTGTTGAAGTATAATTATTTTAATAAATTTTCCATCTAGTGAAGCTTACCAACTTAAAATATTATTAATTTTGTGTGATGGGTGGGAAGTGGATGAAATGAGAGATGAGATGCTTAATATAATAGATTTTTAATTAGATTAATTAGATTTTTAATTAGATTTCTAATTAGATAATTGGATTTCTGTAAAAGCAAATTGGAAAAATTATATAAATTGTATATTATTCAAAGTATACAAAAATAGATTGTGAAATATAATGAAATGCCCTTTGTTGGTTCCGTGTCAGTTCCCCTGTGCTTGTACAGCCGGTCCTCCTAAGGTTTGCCAATATCAAGAAACTGTCGTACTAAAGTACCCTTATCGTAACCTACCAGGAGACCCAAATCAGAAAATGGGACAGTATGTCAATTTCGTGAACCCCTACCATTTATTCTAATGCAAATATTTTTGGACTTAGGTAGAATATACAATATGTCAAAATGCAACGTTCTATTAGGAGGATGGGGTCATAAGCTGCCAGCCTGGTTATGGCAGGTACTCCAACTCGTCCTTTTACAAATTACGTCACTTTTCGCTTGTATACATTACGTCCGTAATTTGAAAAATATTACGGCCATAAAAGGCCTTAATTTGGAAATGACAAATTTAACAAAAAAAATTAAACAGCAAGTTAAGGGTCCTCTGGTAGGTTAGGAGGGCAGGAAGTTCTCCTAAGTTTCAAAACATCAAGTTAATTGAAAGTTTCCTCTCCTAACCCAACAGCCTAAGCCAAAGAACCCAAAACAGAAAACGGGACAGTATGTCACTTTCGTGAGCCGATTCCAATTTCAGTTAAGTTCTTTTGTAGCTAGAGTGCGCATGTGAGCAAAAAGCGATGTAATTTGTAAGAGGAAGGGTTGGGTACTAATGGAACACTCCACCCAATAGGGACCAGGAGGCCCCTTGTGAAACCCTCCCTTGCACACACTGAAAGGCAGGAAGTATAGTATCTGTAAATCAAACATCAACAATTGAGTGATGCTGGTGGTAACTGTTATGAATAAGGCCAATGTTCTCACGATTCCACACTCGGGTCAATTTCGTGGAAGCCAAAAGTTTGCAACCATAACATAAGGTACTCAGCCCCCAACAGCTTCATGCTAGCTGTGCCACTCACATGAAAAAAACTATTAGCCATCATTCATTACAAGCCTAAATCGCATTCAGAATACATTTGATTAACATATTGGTCTCGGCAGTACAGTTGCATACTGTACTGTTGGTATTCTCAACTCATAATCAGGAATCCCGGGTTTGAATCTCATGTGGGACAAATTGTTGGGCACATTTCTAGTCAAATTTTATATATATAATCCCGCGGGGAGAATATTTTTGCCTGTTTCAGAGTCAAGGGTGCTGAGTCTGTCCTGACTGTGGGAGCAGTCTATAGAATTCATAACACTGATGTGTCCGAATTCAACTCTAACCTTAGAAATCTAATACTAAAAATCAGACTGAACAAAAATCATCTAATTATCGTAGGGGACTTTAATATTGACCTCTGCGAGCCTGATAACCCTCCTGCTGCTAGTTTCCTCAACCTATATGAATTCCTGCTTCCTCATACCCTTAATCACTAGACCTACTAGAAGCACTGATAGTACTCTCTTGACCACATCTGGACTAACATAACCTCTCCACTTCAGGAATAATCACTGATAGGACCACAGACCATTACCCCTCATTTCTCCTAACCAACATTAATAAACCACCTCTAGATACGAGGAAGATAAGCTTTAGGCTGCACAATGAAACTACTATAAGAAACTTTATTGCTGCTGCTGCTAGTATCAACTGGGAGGCTGAATTAGGCGACATAATGAACATCAACCTAGCAGTGCAAACATTTCTTCAGAAAACTCAGAACCTTTATAACTCCTACTGTCCAATGCTAACAAAACAAGTTACAAATAAAAGGTTAAACACTCCATTGCTTACAAAGGGTATACTTAAATCTATTAATAAAAAAAATGACCTTGAGAAGAAGTATAGGTTAGGAGTCGTCTCCAAAGAATTTTCAAAGATTTACTCATCCATGCTGTCTAAAATATTTAGAAGAGCCAAAATAAAATACTACAAGAATAAATTTACCCATATTACGGGCAACATTAAGAAAACATGGAGCACTATCTCCCAAATATTAGGATCAAAAAAGATTTTGAATAAAAAACCAATTCTCCTATCCAATGACGATGGTGTGCTTTCGGCCTCAGACACTGCTATTGAATTCAATAGGTTCTTTTCATTCATTGGGACATCCCTTGCTCATGATATTCCATCCTCACTCACTAATATTAAAGACTACCTTACAGGTAACTATCCAGAGTCTCTGTACCTAGCTCCTGCTAATTCCTCTGATGTTAATGAGGTAATCCTTTCCCTTAAAACTAAGTCAAGCGCCCTTGATGAGATACCATCTCTAATTTACAAAAAAGCCTCCAGATTTCTAGCTCCTGCCATTGCATTGCTCTTCAACAAATCACTTGAACTCCAAACCTTTCCAGATATTCTAAAAAAAGCAAGAGTAACCCCAGTCCACAAATGTGGTGATCTCTCTGATGTCAACAATTACAGACCTATATCAATTCTGCCAACCTTGTCAAAAATATTTGAAAAGCTAATCTACAAGCAGCTTTACTCATATCTAGCCAAACTCAATATACTTAGCTCTTGCCAATATGGTTTCAGACCCAATAAAAGCACTAAAGATACACTTATTAGTATGATTAACTTAATACATACAGCTCTTGATAAAAATGAGTTCCCTGTTGGGTTATTTGTGGACCTACGTAAGGCTTTTGACACTGTCAACCACCAAAACCTTCTTCTTAAATTACATCATTATGGAGTCAGAGGTCACTCCCTGCAATACCTTCACCTTACTGAAAGGTTCCAGTATGTTTCTGTGAATAATTCCATTTCTCCTACACTACCCATAAACATTGGTGTTCCACAGGGCAGCATACTTAGTCCTCTCCTCTTTCTCATCTACATTAATGACCTTCCAAATGCATCTCAACACCTCAAACCAATCTTATTTGCTGATGACACAACCTTCATTTTCTCCAGTCCTGACCCTCTTGTTCTAAATGTCATTTTGAATACTGAACTAAATAAAGTCCATCTTTGGCTAACTGCTAACAAACTCACCCTTAACATTGACAAAACTTTCTATATTTTGTTTGGTAATAAATCATCAAATGAAATTAATCTAAGAATAAACAATATACAAATCAGTAGTAAAGTTGATGGTAAATTCCTTGGTGTTAGCTAGCAAGGGACTAGCTAATTCCGCCCAGTGTTAGCTAATTCCGCTAGTGTTAGCTAATTCCGCCCAGTTAGCTAGCAAGGGACTTGTATAGTAATTATCTGTGTATAAAATGTGTCCCTTGTTCATCCACGGAGCCATGATGGTCTTCACTACACTCCCCGAGAATCCATGTTCGTCGTTACCGGGAATGTCTACATCACTAGCCGAGTACAGAATCATGTGTAACACGTATCCTGTCTCACAATCACAAAGAACAAAAAATTTCAGGCCAAATCGGTTTCGTTTTGAGGGAATGTACTGTTTGAATGGAACACGTCCCTTGAAAAGTATGAGAGATTCATCAACCACCAGCTTCTGTGCTGGTACGTAAAAATCTCTGAATTTTCCAATAACATCGTTCATGTAGTGCCTCACTCGCCACAGTCTATCATCAGGTGTTCGGTCCTGAACACTTCCAAAATGTAGACACCTGAGGAGTATCTGAAACCTGTCTCGTGACATATATTTCCCGAATAAAGGTGTTGGTATTGTCTTGTCCTTGCTCCAATAGTCATTTATTGCATGTTTGTGACAGTGCTTCATCAACAAACAGAGTGCCAAAAACACATACATTTCCGCCACTGTGGTATTTTTCCAACGCTGCAGTCGTGAAAATTCTGTGATTTCCCTCTCAATCAGGTAAGCAGCATGCAGGTTCGTTTGGTGTACAATGTATTCCATGAGTGGTTCATCATAGAATGCTGTAAAATATTCCATCTCAGCCATGTCCTCACCTTGATTAGGGAAAAGGTTTGTAATCCCTACATCTTTATCGTCAAAGTGAGGAATATTAGGAATAAAATCGTCACCATCACTCCACTCAAGTACACCAGGCGTCCTGCGAGATGCAGAGGAAAGACGGCGAGGAAGCAATGCATACCGGCGACCAGGAGCTGAATACCGTCTGCGAGAAGCACGGCGGCTACGTGCACGTGAGGTGGGTGCACGTGAACACGAGGGTCTTGGTGCCTCATGTGGTGCCATGCGGTGGCGCTTGGCTGGGCGAGATGCTGCTGACGCGACAATTTCTCGCCCAGTTACACCACTGGTACCAGCCACAGGCTCAATAAAACTTTGATCTGAGTCACTAAACCCAGAAAAGGAGTCACCTCCCTCTGACTCGTCACCCTCAAACAGAAAATATCCACAGGAACTGTGAGGTCGTGGTAGAATTGAGGTAGAAAATGGGCGAGGAGGCATGGGAGAGCGTATAGGCCTCGCCATGGCATGGCGGTCATTCTCACTTTCACTGCTGCTGCTACTATCTCCCGACAACTGTGTATAATCCTCATCGTTGTCTGAATCGTCAAACACACTTTCTTCACCTTCAGAGAATAATTCGTGGGCTATTTGCTCTGGGGTGAGGGACTGAGTGATGCGTGCTCGTGAGGCGTTTGACCGTGCGCTCGCCATGGTGACTCTCGCTAAACTGAGGCCTCCCATGCCATCGGAGCGTGAGCTGGATTTTTTTTCAAAATGGCCGCTGTTTACTAGAGCCCCTGGGCAGCGTATGGGACACCCAGCTACACCGCGGGCCATTCAAATCGTGCGCGGTACCCATACACTTCATATGAAGTGAAGCGCAGTTGACTGGTAAAACGATTTACACTTCATATGAAGTGATGCGCACTTTAAGGGTTAATGACTAAAACTTAATACTAATTGAGTATAAAGAATAAAATGTGTTGAGAACAAATAAAAATAAAGATAAAGATAAAAAAGGGGGGGAACACGGCTGAAAAAGCACCACAAATACAATTAGGTTGACAAACAGCGTTGTTTAAAAAACAGACATGGGTTGACAATAGAGGGGGTAAGGTAGGTTACAGGGTATTTATTAGGTAGTGCTTCGTTTTTATCTTAAACTGCTTGAGAGAGGTACAGTCTTTAACATGGTTGGGAAGGTCATTCCACATTCTGGTTCCCTTGATTTGTAGAGCATTTCTAGTTTGATTAAGTCGTACTCTTGGAATATCAAAACTGTATTTATTTCTGGTGTGGTGCTCATGGGTTCTGTTACAACCTTCAATGAAGCTTTTGAGGTCAGGATTGGCATTACAGTTCAGCATTTTACATATGTATAATACACACGAGAGAATGTGCAGTGACTTAATATCTAACATTCAGAGATTTGAGTAGGGGTACCGAGTGATGTCTGGGGCCAGAGTTGGATATTGTCCTAATAGCAATTTTGTGTCGAGTAATTAGAGGATGTAAATGATTTTGGGTAGTAGAACCCCAAGCACAAATACCATAGTTGAGATATGGATAGATGAGGGAGTAATTGAGAGTCACCAGGGCAGGGCGGGGTACATAATATCTGATCTTAGAAAGAATGCCAACAGTTTTTGAAATTTTTTTTGATATATTTAGAACGTGTCCCTGGAAATTCAGCTTGTGGTCAATGAGAATGCCAAGGAATTTGCCATCTAATTTGTTACAAATTTGGGTACTGTTTATTCTGAGATTTATTTGATTAGAGGATTTATTGCCAAACAGAATATAGAAAGTTTTGTCAATGTTAAGGGTGAGTTTGTTGGCAGTTAGCCAAAGATGGACTTTATTTAGCTCAGTATTTACTGTGGCATTTAGAGCAAGGGGGTTGGGACCGGAGTAAATGAAGGTTGTGTCATCAGCAAATAGAATTGGTTTGAGGTGTTGGGAGGCATTGGGAAGGTCATTAATGTAGATGAGAAACAAGAGAGGGCCAAGTGTGCTGCCCTGAGGAACACCGATGTTGATGGGTAGGGTGGGAGAAATTGAATTATTCACAGAAACATACTGGAGCCTGTCAGTAAGGTAAGATTTGAGGTATTGCAGGGAGTGTCCTCTGACTCCATAATGATGTAATTTAAGAAGAAGGTTTTGGTGGTTGACAGTGTCAAAAGCCTTACGCAGGTCCACAAATAACCCAATAGGGAACTCATTTTTATCAAGAGCTGCATGAATCAAGTTAATCATACTAATAAGTGCATCGTTAGTGCATTTTTTGGGTCTGAAGCCATATTGACAAGAGCAAAGTATACTGTGTTTGGCTAGATAAGAGTAAAGATGCTTGTAGATTAAATTTTCAAATATTTTTGACAGGTTAGGCAGGACTGATATAGGTCTATAGTTGTTAACATCTGTGAGATCACCACATTTGTGGACGGGTTACTCTCGCTTTTTTTTAGAATATCTGGAAAGGTTTGGAGTTCAAGTGACTTGTTGAAGAGCAATGCAATAGCAGGGGCTAAAGATCTGGAGTTTTTTTTGTAAATTAAAGTTGGTATCTCCTCAAGGGCATTAGACTTGGTTTTAAGGGAAAGGATTCGGCAGATCAGCAGAATTTCGGCAGAATCGGAAAGGTCCGGCACTCCTTCAAGGAGTGCCGGACCAACCGGGCTGTGGTGGATATGTGGGCCTGTGGGCCGCTCCAAGCAACAGCCTAGTGGGCCAAACTCACAAGGCAAGCCTGGCCTTGGGCCGGGCTTGGGGAGTAGAACAACTCCCAGAACCCCATCAACCAGGTATCAACCAGATTATCTCATTAACGTCACTGGAATTAGTAGGCTTTAGGTACAGAGACTGTGGATAGTTACCTGTAAGATAGTCCTTAACATCAGTACTGGAAGATGGAATATCATTTGTAAGGGATGACCCAATGGAAGAGAAGAACCTATTGAACTCAATAGCAGAATCAGAGGCTGAAAGCTGGCCATCATTATTGGACAGGAGTGTTGGTTTGATATTTAAAATCTTCTTTGATCCCAATATTTGTGAAATTGTGCTCCAAGTTTTCTTAATGTTGCCATTTATTTGGGTAAATTTATCTTCGTAGTACTGTATTTAGTTTTGGCTCGTCTAATTATTTTAGATAGCAATAACGAGTAATTCTTTGGAGACGGTTCCTAACCTATACTTCTTCTCAAGGTCATGTTTTTTATTAATGGATTTAAGTATTCCCTTTGTAAGCCAAGGATTGTTAAACCTTTTGGTTGTGACTTGTTCCGTAAGCATAGGACAGTGGGTGTTATAAAGGCTGAGAGTTTTTTGAAGAAAACATTGCACTGCTAGGTTGATGTCCCCTATGTTACCTAACTTGGACTCCCAGTTGACATTATCAGCAGCAGTTATAAAATTGCCTATAGCAGTTTCATTGTACAGCCTAAAGCTTAACTCCCTTGTCTCTACAGGTGGTTTGTTAAAGTTAGTTAAGAGAAATGTGGGGTAATGGTCTGTAGTGCTATCGGTGACTATACCTGAAGTAAGCAGAGAGGTTATGTTGGTCCAGATGTGATCTAGAGTCGTGGCAGTACTATCAATGATTCTAGTAGGTCTAGTGATTAAGGGTATGAGGAAGCAGGAATTCATACAGTATTGTTGAAAACATGTTGATAACTTATTAAACCAAAATTATTTATTAGTCAGAAGAAAGTCAGAAACGCGATCTATATATAAAACCTCTACCAGACAAATATTTTAAGTAAAACCAAAGATATTTGTAGTTGTATAAAAGTGGCAATTTTCATTGCTCGTCGAGCTCGAAACCCTCAGTATTCATCTCAGAACAATGCCTATTTCACGCAGATTCTTTAATAAACATAAGAGTTTTATATGTCGCAATAAAGATAGAAATATAAGCTTCATTTTAAATACTCTACTATGTGCATATTTAAATTTAAAGCAAAGATGCGTGTACTTTTATAATAGCCGAGCTCCGACCCCAGACAGATCGATCGAAGGAGCAGCTCTCACTCTCAGAACAATGTTTAATTCACGTGAATTCGTTAATAAACATATATGTTTTATATGCCTCAAAATGAATAATTATTATTATTTAATTTATTTATTTATATATACAAGAGTTCTTACATTTGTGTACAGCCACTAGCACAAATAGCATTTTGGGAAAGTCCTTAATCCTAATTTTCACACACACACATCCCCAGGAAGCAGCCACAGCAGCTGTTCAACTCCCAGGTAGCTATTTACTGCTAGATGAACAGGGAGACCAGGTTGAAAGAAACTCTGCCCATTTGTTTCTGCCTCCGCCGGGGATTGAGCCCGGACCCTTAGGACTATGAACCCCGAGCGCTGTCCACTCAGCCGTCAGGCTCCCAAACACACCTAAAATATTATTAACTCAAAAAAAAGGTAATAACTTTTAATACTGTATATAATAAATGAACTAAACTAACTACTGTATACATAATAGTTATATTTAATATAATAAAATATAACTCATATTTAAGTTAATAATATAAAATATTATTATTAACACCTAAATATGACGACGTGCAAGGCTGCGCCTCAACTCACCTAAGCCATGGGGCCCTCTCTTTTGACCAGGACCGTGTTCACCAGGCGCTCCCATTGTCACCAAAATGTTCAGTTGTGTTGATTTAGGGTTCACGATGGCACTAATGCCAGACGCCTTTCTTTGCGTAAATCAAAGTAAATTATGGTACGTGAACAGCTTCTTCTCCTTGATGGTACGTGAGGTGCAGCTTGCACGAAATCCACTAAGGCAATGTTGTTATTGTTATGGCCGCAGGAGAGGTCGCTTAGTACACGAGGCCACTCGCATACAAGCCAGACTCTTATAAAAAAAAATCAAAATGTTTATTCAGGTAAAAGTACATACATAGAAGATGAGTTACAGACATAATGTTGGATTTATAGATAGAGCTAGTACATACAATATCTAAAGCCACTAATACGCACAGCGTTTCAGGCAAGGTGTGGGAAAAAAAACGTATAAATGCTAACAAAATAATATTTATTAACAATGTGCGAAGATATTGTATATTGTGAGTTTACGAACATAGTTTTAATGTTTAAGAATGAAACAAAATATGCAAAACGTATATAAAGATGTGCACGGAGTGGCCTACTCACCCTACTGACCACTTCTAGGCAACCTGTCCAATCCATCCAGCGGTTGACCCCAAACACACATTCATAAATGTTTTTTTTTTTTTTAGATATATACAAGAGTTGTTACATTCATGTACAGCCACTAGTATGCGTAGCGTTTCGGGCAGGTCCCTGGAATACGATCCCCTGCCGCGAAGAATCGTTTTTTCATCCAAGTACACATTTTACTGTTGCGTTAAACAGAGGCAACAGTTAAGGAATTGCGCCCAGTAAATCCTCCCCGGCCAGGATAATACGAACCCATGACATAGCGCTCGCGGAACGCCAGGCGAGTGTCTTACCACTACACCACGGAGACTGTAACATGCTGTTCATTCAAAACAGGAATTTTCTCATATATAAATTACTATTATTATTATATATTAGCATATTCTGCATATTTAGGTATTGGTTAGGTTAGGTGTTTAGGTTCTGTTGACAATTGTTTGTATTTGTAGTATGTGGGAGAAGCATTTACCAACCCGTCCTTGACTCAAGTCCATTACATCCAGCGGTCGACCCCGCAGACGCATTCATAAATTTTAACATGCTGTTCATTCAGAACGGAATTTTTTTCAAATATAAATTAATATTATAATATTACACACAGAAATCACAATAGCGTGATGCATCAAATGAACAAATTCACAAGGGCCGTGACGAGGACTCGAACCTGCGTCCGAGAGCATCCCAGACGCTATATTGTGATTTTTGTGTGTAATGAAGTAAGAGCGAAGAGGGAGAACGGCCTATTGGCATAGCTCGAGTGCATGGGGGAGTTGTGTAAAACCCTGGTTTGTGTCTCCGAGAGGCTGCAGGATCAAGTAAGTTCAGTAGAACTTCGGTTTCAACTCTTTTGACCTTGTCGTAGCTTCGTCGATTAAGGCAGCGTCTGGGATGCTCTCGGAGGCAGGTTCAAATTCTTGGCACGGCCCTTGGGGATTTGTTCATTTGATGCATCACGCTATTGTGATTTCTGTGTGTAATGAAGTAAGGGCGAAGAGGGAGAACAGCCTATTGACATAGCTCGAGTGCACGGGGGAGTTGTGTAAAACCGGACCGGATTCAGGAAGGTACTTACGAAGGTTTTTCCTCTTAGCTAAGAGCGTTTTCCGTCTTAGCGCCTTCGTGGCGGCTACGTCCGTATTCAATTAACTATCCTAAGTGGAAAAATCCTCGTAAGTTCATTCCGGGATTTAAGTGTGGTTTCGACCACTCGTAGCTTTACGTAAACTGGATATAAGTCATTTTTTCTCTACTACATAACACTGGGATCGATTTATGATATTGGAACATGACCAAAATATTGTAGCTGGTGAATCTAGTGAAGAGGAATCCTTCGTGTTAGTTATATATGCATTCTCTGCTTGAAACTTGAAGTAAATATGTGTTTGATGATAGTAGAATTAGTTTTATAATAGCAAGATATTATACCAGTAGTTATTAAGTAAATAAACACTGGTGAACATGAAATATGAGAGAAGGTGATGAGCCCTGCCTGATGGGATCATTTACTATCACCAAATGCCCCTGTTCACCTAGTAGTAAGGGTGTACCTTAGCTATACATACCCATTTCTAATTTATTTAGTTTGGTTTTATTTTGAAATTAAATCTGGGTGAGACATAAAATAAAAATATGCTGCACAAATGATGTTAGGTAAGGAAAAGGGTAAAAATGTCAAAAACTTTATTCATTGAATACTTAAAGCTATAATTATGACTATATAGATTATTAAAAAAAGAGAGAGGGAAGTAGGGGTCCAAGACCTCTTCCTGTTATACAATTTGGGTGTGGAACAAGTAATTATCAAAAGAAGGCACCATGCCGGGAAGGCTATGTAGCAGTAAGGCAGTGAGGTGAGGCAGCTACTTATTTGAGAAATGCTTATTTTATTTACCTTATAAGCTGAGGCAACTTATTTTATTTGAGGAATACTCATCTGATTCCTCTACATTTAGCATGGAACAAATTTGTGTCCAAGACCTCTTCCTGTTACTCAATTTGGCTGTGTGTAACCGAACTAGAAGTGCTCTACAAATCAAGGGACCCAGAATGTGGAATGACCTCCCGAATCATGTCAAAGGCTGTACCTCTCTCAACCAGTTTAAGAGTTAAACCAAGTACTGCCTAATTAACTCCATGTAACCTAACTTACCTCCTAAATGTCAACCCATGTCTTGCTATTTTTTAAACAACGCTGTTCACCAACATGTGCAATTGCTGATTTATGCTATGTTAACCCCCTTCTTGTATTTTTTATTCCTTCTTTCAACACAATTTATACCTAATCCCGATTACTATTAAGTTTTAGTCTGTGTTTTTTCCCCCCACACCTTGCCCGAAATGCTATGAGTATTAGTGGCTTTAGGTATTGTATGTACTAGCTCTGCCTATAAATCCAACATTATGTTTGTAAATCAACTGTATGTACTTTTCCTGAATAAAATGTATTTATTATTTTAATCAGTAAGTATTAAAAGAAGGCACCAAGCTGGGAAGGCTATGTAGCACCATTGTGTGTAACAATAAACCAAATTTTTTTTAACAAATAATGCACCTGTATGGGAAAACAAATCCTGTCAGCTGTAAAAATATTGATGCAGTTATTTAAATGAAAAATATAATGAAAGAAATATTACTGGTTTATTTTTATCCTGTCTTTTTGTACTGTACAGTATATCCAAGGAAGTGAAAAATTGAGACATAATGCACAATTTAATGAATGATTAGCATGGATTAGCAGTTCAAAAGAAATATGACTTGTATTACATATCAACATGAGATCTTAATGATCCATGGTCAACATGATTTAATAAGGATAATACAGTACTGTATTTGTAATAATACAAACTATAATTTAAAATCTTTATTACTGATTTTTTTTATTAAGAAGATTAGGTATACACAGCAATGTGCTGCTACCCTATTCTATATGGAATATTACAGTGTAGATAAAAAACTAGCTATAAGTTTATCTAATACTCCCATCTCACAGGATGGTTAGACATACTGTACATGGAATCAATTTAGAAAATACCAGCCTCAATACAAAAAACAAATCAACTCTGACTAAACAACTCTAAGCAATTTTCACAAGAGGTAAGCACTGAATCATGGAAACGTTATATTATAATTACTCTTACCAGTTTCTACAAAACTCCTCTCAAACAATGTATTTTTAAACATGTTTAGGTATACACAGCAATGTGCTGCTTCCCTGTTCTGTATAAAGGACCACACAGTGTAGATCAAAAACCAGCTACAAGCTCACCCAACATCCTCACCTCACAGGATGGCCAGTCATACATGGAATTAGGAGAGAACAAAATACTTAATGCTGATCTATTAGCCTCCACTGGCAAAATCTGGGTGCAGCACAAGAATATCTTCCAATATTCCTGAGTGTATGAAGTAATTATAGAGCTCAAAATACCTCATACCATTTGGTATAAAGTCACTGATAACAGGACAATCACAGATATAGTGTTGGAGAGTATGTTCTCTCAAGTAGGACTGAAAACAGATGTTTTTTTTCCACCAAGAGGGCTATAAACCCATGGAACCGCCTACCCGCTGAAGCCGTAAATGCCAAATTCCAGCTAAAAAAATATCATTAAGACAATTGGCGGGCCCTTTAACAAGCCGCCGGCTTTCTGTCCTCTTCGAGCCCACTAGATAGTTAGTGGCCCTTGGGTAAATTCAGTAAATATATACAATAATTGTCAGGGCATCTTCCGAGCAACAAGGACAGCTACACAGTATCTCTTAGAATTACGTAGGTAAACAACAAATGTAGCATATTTGTTTACTACAATGTCGGTGCTGGCTGTAGAAGTTGAAAAAACATTGTTTTACTTCGAAATATACTAATTTTATAAGAAAATTCGACGTAAATAGGAGGCAGTAGAGCTCCGATAAGCCAGCGCTATATCTTCAATATGAAGAATGTTGCTGCTCTCTGATTGGCCAAACGAAACACAGTAGTGACCTCTATCGGCACGCAGGTGAACCAACAATTTTCTTCCTAAGTATACCTTATTGAATCGCACCTAAGCATCTTCTTAGGGCGCACTTAGGAACCTTCGTAGCAAACCCACTTACGAAGAAATACACAGAGCTTCCTGAATCTAGGTCCTGGTTTGTGTCTCGGAGAGGCTGTAGGATCCAGTAAGTTCAGTAGAACTTCGGTTTCAACTCTTTTGACCTTGTCGTAGCTCAGTCGATTAATTAAGGCAGCGTCTGGGATGCTCCCGGACGCAGGTTCGAATCCTCGTCACGGCCCTTGTGGATTTGTTTATTATAATATATTAGCATATTGTGCACATATAGGCATAAATTAGCTTAGATTAGATGTTTAGGTTCTGTTGGCAAATATTTGCATTTGTAGTTAGCCCGTCCTTGACTCAAGTCCATTATATCCAGCGATCGACCCCAAACAAAATATAGAAAGTTTTGTCAATAGTGAGGGTGAGTTTGTTGGCAGTTAACCAAAGATGGACTTTATTTAGCTCAGTATTCGCTGTGATATTTAAAGCAAGGGGGTCAGGACTGGAGTAAATGAAAGTTGTGTCGTCAGCAAATAGAATTGGTTTGAGGTGTTGGGAGGCATTTGGAAGGTCATTAATGTAGATGAGAAAGAGGAGAGGGCCAAGTATGCTGCCCTGAATAACACCAATGTTGATGAGTAGGGTGGGAGAAATTGAATTATTCAGAGAAACATACTGGAGCCTGTCAGTAAGGTAAGATTTAAAGTATTGCAGGGAGTGACCTCTGGCTCCATAATGATGTAATTTAAGAAGAAGGTTTTGGTGGTTGACTGTGTCAAAAGCCTTACGCAGGTCCACAAATAACCCAACAGGGAACTCATTTTTATCAAGGGCTGAATGTATCAAGTTAATCATACTACTAAGTGCATCGTTAGTGTTTTTTTTGGGTCTGAAACCATATTGACAAGAGCTAAGTATATTGAGTTTGGTTAGATAAGAGTAAAGCTGCTTTTAGATTAGTTTTCAAATATTTTTGACAAGTTTGGCAGGATTGATATAGGTCTGTAGTTGTTAACATCAGTGAGATCACCACATTTGTGTACAGGGGTTACTCTCGCTTTTTTCTTTTTAGAATATCCGGAAAGGTTTGGAGTTCAAGTGACTTGTAGAGCAATGCAATAGCAGGGGCTCAAGATCTGGAGTTTTTTTTGTAAATTAAAGTTGGTATCTCCTCAAGGGCATTAGACTTGGTTTTAAGGGAAAGGATTATCTTTTTCTGATCAGGGGAGAAAGATACTGGCAGTATGGGGCTTTAAAGTTTATTGAAGATTAAATTCTGCAAAACATGTAAATATATAAAGTTTATTACAGTAAACAGTAACAGTATTAACAGTAATTAACAGAATTACAGTAACAGTATTAACAGTAATTAACAGAATTAACAGTAACAATTCCAAGTCCGAGGACTAGATTTAACTTAAAAGGTACACCCGTAGTAAGTATGAGACCTTAGCCTATAGTGACATGGAAACTAATTCTGCAGAAACCTAAAGCTTAACTGGTACTAGAATTAAGGCCGAGTGCAAATGTGTAGTAATTATATAACACTAGGATATAACAGGCAGGACACAAAGAGTAACTAATAAGTGAGAGACCACATAACACATAATGTACCCGACCAAGAGGCCGTAAAGACCTAAAGAATAAGGAGAAGGGGGGGTGACTACAAGTAGGGCTTACTAGCACCTAGACTGGGCAAAGTATTAGCTGCGGACAGCGGGACACTTGGGGACCGGCGCTGCACCCCCACCGCAGGCCAGCGGCCGGACCCCCCCCCCCCCGAAGGGCGAGTGCCAGCTGGCCGCATGAGGCACTCAAAGTGGCAGAGCAACAACGTCCCGTCTGACGTAGGATGTGAAAGCACTACTCTTCCACCTGCCGACTGCCATTATTTCTGATGTGGCGAGCCCGTCCCGAGACAGCTGGGTGGCCCTGCCGATACGGAAGGAATGCGGGGCGTAGTCATCTGGAGGCAAGCCTAGCGCCGAGAGGGCAGCGCGTAGGATCCTGGAGAAATCTCGCCTGGTGACAGGAGCGCTTGTAGGATCTGTGCTTGTAGGATCCGAAGAGTGTTGATTCCTGACCATGTAAGCGATACCTGGTCCAGTCGGAGCGTGCGTCGATTTTTTGTCGCGTAGATCACCTCCCCCGGGCTGAAAGATATAAGGCAGTAAGGGTGGGCAGAAGCGGCATGCAGTGTTATCGTGACAGGCAAGAGCACATACGAGAGGGAAACCCTAGCTGAATCAATACGGAGACGAAAACGGGGGGAGGGAGCCCGGCAGCAGGAATTAAGAGATTCCTTAATTAACAATCCTGGATGAATAAAGAGTTTTCCGAATAATTATACTGTAGCAATGAAGGGGCTAACAATTCTAAGAATCTTCCAGCAAACGGAAGGGGGAAGTACCTTTGCTAAGAGCAAAGGTGGGAGAAAGCCACTAGGAGAACAGCAAGGAAGCACAAAGCAACTATAAACAGGGGTAATACGAAACACTATAAATCTTGAATATAAACAATACATATACCAAGAACGGGTATATACAACCAAGCAATATATACATAAACTTTAAAATGGAATAAGAACCAATTCTTAAAGCCAAATCTATAACATGCTTGTGTCCTAAGCGGATGTAGAATGTGAGCGGGGAACATTACCCTTGGTCTCCATCCCATCTCGGCCTCCAGACGGGTGATAGGGCTGGATAGAAGCCAAGGAGTCTGCCTTAAGTGGCCGCTGAGTGTAGTCTTGTGTTGTCAATGAGCGTCTGCAAGCCGCAGCTAGTACGCCGTGAACTTCGGCTACATCTTTTAGAACAGGAGCAAAGTGAAATCGACGGCAGGGAACTGTCATCCAGTAACTGTAATAAGGATAATAATAAGAATACAATGTCGTAAATAATCGTACAATGTAAGAATACAATGTAATATCGTAAATAACCGATGACGGCAAGTGCCGCAGAATGGAAGAAATTAAGAAAGCAACGCCAAACCATAATAACAATTTATATTTTTAATAAAATAATACTGGAATGACAGTAACGATACGTAATAATATTAATACTACCATATAGGCCAGCAAATAAGGGAAGATAATAGTATTAACGTAGGCCCTGGGCGGCTGCAACCCGGCACCGCTGCGTGCGTTGTAATGGTGATAAGAGGAATATCCGGCTCGCGTTCTCTTCCTCGCCGCAGTAGGGTGAGGAAGGGGGGGGGGGGGGGGGGTTCCGGCTTGTCGTGGCTGCGAAAAAAGGGAACAGAAGAAGCCGACGTTGTGCGCCAAGCGGGCAGAGCGCAGGGGAAGGAATAGCAGTTGGAGGTAAGGGCCCCTAACCTAATGATAGATGAGGTTAAATTAAATAGAATACTATTACGTAGTAGGAAACAACAATGGCGAAGGAACAAGAAGAGTAAAATAGCCCAGAAGGCCGGATGGCCAAAGAACGTTAGCGACCGTATGGCCAACAGCATGCTGGCTGCTGCTGGCCAACAACATGCTGGCCGACATCATGCTAACTGACTGGCTTGAGCTTGCCGAAAGGAAGGCCGAATGGCCAGTTTTTGCATGACACCGTGCGCGAGGCCATGCTAAACTCGGTAGCATTCCAAATGTATCTTAATGTACTGTCGATACGATGAAGAATGGGAGGTCAAATATAATGCACAATATTTAGAATATATAATGAGGGAAACGAGTGTAATAGGACGAAATAACCGGAGGAAAAAATGTGGGGAGGGGGGGACCCAACCCGAATGCACTGCAACTAGCGTACCCAAGCTGAAATTAACTTAATGGCACAGAGGCAAAGCAATAGATTAATACAAATCCTAATTGAAAGTTCCTTAATATAACAAATGAACGTGAAACTTAAGCAAAGTGTAAATTGCGGGAAAAATTTGCCGTAATAAATACAAATCATAATTGCGAGTCCAACAATAACAAATTTAACAGATAAGCAGACGTAGGAGGAACCAAGGGGACGTTTCCCACAGGCGAGCCCGCACGGCTGGGGGGGGGGGTAGGGGCGGAAATGACAGAGGGCCGAAGAGAAGATAACGTCACCGAGGCGCGCTGGACGGCACACAACCCGGGCTGAGAAAGGACATAGGCCCAAAAGCGAGAGGCGATAACGTAGAATGGGAAGGAAGAATGCGGAAGTGGGCGAGACCGAGTAAACAGGGAACCAGGGGGGGGGGGGGGAGCAACCGATAAGCCGCGGCTCGCGCACCGCTGGCCATACCCAAACATACCTAGACAGGAAGGGGACAAGCATAAAAGTAACCCAGCAAAAGAGACAAGCAGCTGCCAAAGCATAGCCTGCAGGAGGCGAATGAGCTGGGGAAGGGTGACGAACAGGCCCGAATAACTTAAAGCAAGGGCAAGAGGCCCGGGACACAGCAACGAGCCCGACGCGTCTGAATTTACCCAAATCATAAAGGCAAAGCTTTAGTAAACACCCGGAGGAGACCAAGAAAATATCGAAGCAACGGAAAGAAAGTTAACCAACCCAATGTAAAAACCCCAGAGAAGGGAGGGAAAAAGTAGCCTGAATAAACAAGCAAGAAGCAAGAGGCCCGCGACACCGATAGCAAGGCGAGCTAGCAACCTTACAGACGTAGTAGCAACAAGCGTAGTTGAACGACAGAGGAACCGGGGGAAGAACATAACTAACAGCGAGAGCTAGGCGTAAACGAGGAGAAAATGAAAGGAACCCAACAACTGCAGGGCCAGAAGCATAAAGCAAGAGGCGAGGGCCCACAACTGCACCTCGCGCATCCTGGCTGCCTTGAAAACAACGGCGAAGGAAAGGGGACTACTAACTGTAGACACTGTCAAGGAAATAAACAAAAGATGGCAGAGACAAAGATAACGTAAGCTAAATGTAACCTTTCGCCCTAAGTAAAAAATGTTTTTATAACAACAGAAATGATGCACGACACGAATGTAACCAATTAAGTAACAGGAGTTAAATAGAGGTAGGCGAATGGAGCATTTCGCCCTATAATAAATAGATAACAAATTTAATGACAAACATAAAATGATGCACAGCACAAATGTTACCAAATAAGAAGATGTATAAAATTGTGGTAGGCTAAATGGAACGTTTCTCCCTAGAATAAATAAAACCATTTTTACATTAAGAAAACGGAGGAGAAGCATAACATAAATATAACCATATAAGTAACGTGAATAAACTGCAAGAGCTAAGCATAAACTACTGTAACTACCGAGGAAACTAGGCAAAAGTGCAGGGCCAGGAGACGTGAAGCTAAAATAAGGGCCCGCGAATACTGCAAATAGCACATCCTGGCTGACTTTACTTAATAATTCTTAGGAACTCTGCAAATAGCACATCCTGGCTGACTTTACTTAATAATTTACTTAGTAACTCTGCAACTAGCACATCCTGGCTGACTTTACTTAATAATTTACTTAGTAACTCTGCAAATAGCACATCCTGGCTGACTTTACTTAATGACGTAAGGCAAGGTAAAAGTGGGCAAGCATACTGAACACAGCAACGCAAAATTAAACATGCGACATGAGCAAAGCATCAACTGTCGGAGTAAATTAAGGAGGCTGTTTGGGAAAAAGAGTCCGTGGTAACCTGAAAGCAGGAGGCATGTTAGTGCTGAAATGTAGAACATAATTATGAATAGGGCAAGGCATGGCACGTGGTATCTGCAAGTACAAAATAAGGGTATACAATCGGCATGTATATATAGCCATTTTTACGTTAAGAGAACGGAGGTGATGCATAACATAAATATAACCAAATAAGCAACGTGAATAAACTGCAAGAGCCAAGCGTAAAATACTGTAACTACTGAGGAAACTAGGCAAAATGCAGGGCCAGGGAACGTAAAGCAAAATAAGGGCCCGCGAATACTGCAAATAGCACCTCCTGGCTGACTTTACTTAATAAATTACTTATAACTGCAAATAGGACATCCTGGCTGACTTTACTTAATGACGTAAGACAAGGAAAAGTGAACAAACATACTGTAACACAGCGAACGCAAAAATTGAACATGCGACATGCACAAGGCATCGAATGAAGGAGTAAATTAAGTTAGGCTGTTGGCAAAATGAATCCGTGGTGATCTGAAAGCAGAGGCATGTCAGTGCCGAAATGTAGAACATAATTATGAATAAGGGCAAGGCATGTCGCGAGATGTCTGCAAGTACAAAATAAGAAACCTTCCATATAAAGTGTGTGAAAAGTCTTAATTTACATTGTCTTAGGAAGTCAAAGAATGGGATATCATTAAATATACGACGTTCCCGACGACGCTTCGACGCCGCCATCTGCTGGAGGATAGCGTGCCCCAGGCAACATGGGGGCCACCCCCCTGTTTAGGGCACTGCCCCTGGAACTGGACGCCGAGGACTTAACGAACACCGAGGGAGACGAGTCATCCTGGATTGCCGGCGGCAACGTCGAACCCAGGGCCTGTGGTGCGTACCAATAGATGTAAACCTGCAGACGTCGTCGAGCTGATCTCGGGTCCGTGCTCCAACGCCAGCGTCTCCCTCCGACGATGTAGAACGACAGACGACACAAGGCGGACGGGCAGGCGGGCGAACACTGAACTTACAACGTAGGAGGAATCCCTGCTACAACGGACGGGCAGGGCGCTTAAGACAAACGCACCGGGCTACACCGGCCAGGCGGGAACGCCTGGGAACCAACCTGCCGGGCAACACCGGCCAGACGGAGGACATGGAGTAACGGTCCTGGCTACCCCCCAGGCAAGCAGGACACGTGCCTGAGGGCCTGGACGACGGAAAGCTTGAAATAACACACCGGGCTACACCGGCCAGACGTACGTCTGGGGACTACATGCCGGACTTACACCGGGCAGACGGACGTCTGGGGACAACTTGTTCGGCGACAACTCCGGGGAAGACGTACCAGGGGACTCCGGGACTCCAAAGGGCCTGGGACTAGCTCCCCGGGCAACACGGCCGGGCGAGACGTCCGAGGGCGACGTGCCTAGCTGAGAACACACCACACACGCCAAGGACCCCGTGGCCTACCAACCACGCGCTGCCACACGGCATGCTCAGGGCCTAGACGAAAGGGAGAGGGGGGGGGGCCGCACACAGGCGCGCCAGTACGGGCGCAAGGCAGCCCGAGCCCCGACGTGGGGAAGCCGTGGCGCAAAGCCACGTGGATTAGCACCCAAATAAGGGAACAGGAAGGGCAGAACACAGCCCAGCTGTGCGCTCCACAGAGCGCCGTGCCACGTGGCAGCACGACCAGGCGTGTGCCCCGTAGCAGGCCCGGGCGAAGGGCAGGAACCTGGCCACGAGTCGTCGCCAGCGGCGACGCTTGTCCGCTCAGGGAGACCCGACCCCTGGGGACAGCCCAGGGAACCCGGCAGACCGGTAACAGGGAACACCCGAGGGAAAAACAGGAAAGTCGCAGAAGCACGCCCTGCCGGCCAGGCACGTGACGACCCGGCAAGGCATGGGCCCCAAGGCGGGGCCCGCCATAGGGTAGCCCACGCCTGGCCACGTGTCGCCGCCGCCAAGAACATGCGCCCCGGGCGTAGGACCGAACCTGGCCACAAGCCGTCGCCGACGGCGACACATGTCCTCGGACAAGTAGAAACCTGGCCCCCTGGGACAGCCCAGGGAACCCGGCGGGCCGGCAACAGGGAGCCCCGAAGGAAAGGCGGGAAGGACGCCGAAGCACGCCCAGACGACCAGACACGTGGTCGATGGCGGCGAGGCATGGGCCCCAAGGCAGAGCACAAAGGGCGTAGGGCCCACCACGCCTGGCCCCTTGCGACGCCGGCAAGGGCACGCCTGGCCGCCGACGGGGCCCCGGGCAGGGCGCGCGCCTGGGCACGCCACGCTGCGGGGCCCCCTGGACACGTACGGGCACGGCTGGACGGTGCCCCACATGAGAGGAGACCGAACGCAGGCCACTAGGGACGCGGCCCGGCGCACGCCGACCCTAAGCCAGCCACGCGACCTGCACGGCACGGGGACGCCCGACACGGGGCCAAGGAGGGCGCCCCCAGCTCTCCCGGGAACTAACAGCAGAGAGCCCAAAGGACTAACTAAGGCGGCACACACGTACCGCGAGGGGATGGCGCTTGGCACACGCCGCACTGGGGAGGTCCTGACTAGAATTGAACAGAAAACTTCACCTTGGGGTTAAAAGTGTAGGGCAGGAGGCCCCTGCCGGAACGGTCTGGGGTGTCGAGGGCCCCATGATGTCCGTGAGAGAGAGGTCAGGTACCGAGGCAGCTGGCGTGATGTCCATCTCGTGCGAAGTCGGGCAGCCGGGGAGTGGTTGCGAGGGCAGCGGCGAGGGCAGGCGGAGTGAGAGCAGAGCCCCTCTGTGCCCCCGTATTATACGGCCCCAGACTGCCCGCGCAACGCCGCGGGAAGCGCTGCGCAAATGTTTCTTTCTCCCCCATCAGAAACATCCCCGCTTGCGAAGCAGTGGCCATATTAACATCAGTGGAATTTGCAGGCGTTAGATACAGAGACTGTGGATAGTTACCTGTAAAATAGTCCTGAACATCACTACTGGAAGATGGAATATCTTTTGCAAGGGATGACCCAATGAAAGAGAAGAACCTATTGAACTCAATAGCAGAATCAGAGGCTGAAAGCTGACCATCGTTATTAGACAGGAGTATTGGTTTGTTATTTAAAATCTTCTTTGATCCCAATATTTGTGAAATTGTGCTCCATGTTTTCTTAATGTTGCCATTTATTTGGGTAAATTTATCTTCGTAGTATTTAGCTTTGGCTCTTCTAATTATTTTAGATAACAATGATGAGTAATTCTTTGAAAATTCTTTGGAGACGATTCTTAACCTATACTTCTTCTCATGGTCATGTTTTTTTATTAAGGGATTTAAGTATTCCCTTTGTAAGCCAAGGATTGTTTAGCCTTTTAGTTGAGACTTGTTTCGTTAGCATAGGACAGTGGGTGTTATAAAGGCTGAGAGTTTTTTGAAGAAAAGATTGCACTGCTAAGTTGATGTCTCCTATGTTACCTAATTCGGACTCCCAGTTGACATTAGCAGCAGCAGCTATAAAATTGCCTATAGCAGTTTCATTGTGCAGCCTAAAGTTTATCTCCCTTGTCTCTAGAGATGGTTAGTTAATGTTAGGAGAAATGTGGGGTAATGGTCTATAGTGCTATCGATGATTATCCCTGAAGTAAGCGGAGAGGTTATGATGGTCCAGATGTGATCAAGAGCCGTGGCAGTACTATCAGTGATTCTAGTAGGTCTAGTGATTAAGGGTATGAGGAAGCAGGAATTCATACAGTTGAGGAAACTAGCAGCAGTAGGGTTTTCAGGCTACTACTTTCATTCATAAACAGGGGGTTTGGCGGGTGCATGGAATCACTTTTGGGTCTTTGTTTGGAGGACGGGCTGCATTTACAGCATTGTGGTTCAAACAAACAACCCGTCCTCAACTCAGGTCCATTACATCCAGCGGTCGACCCCGCTGACACATTTGTAAATTTTTCAGCCCGTCCTCGAAACAAAGATCCAAAAGTGATTCTATGCACACGCCAAACCCCCTGTTTATGAATGAAAAGCGGTTTACACACAACTCACAACTCATTCGAACATATCCAGAACATATGCTTCACTGACGAATTTTGTTCGAATCACAACGCTATAAATGCTTCACCCACGTACTACAAATACAAATAATCGCCAACAGAACCTAAACACCTGACCTAACCTATGCCTATATATACACAATATCATAATATATTATAATATTAATTTATACTTGAGAAAATTCCCGTTTTGAATGAACAGCATGTTAAAATTTATGAATGAGTCTGTGGGGTTGACCGCTGAATGTAATGGACTTGAGTGGAGGATGGGTTGGAACATTTACAGCGTTGTGGTTCGAACAAAATTCGCCAGTGAAGCACTTGTTCCGGAAGTGTTCGAACGAAATCAATTGTGAGTCGTGTGTAAGAGCCCGTCCTCCAAAGACCCAAAGTATATTCCATGCACCCACCAAACCCCCTGTTTATGAATGAAAAATGGTTTACACACGACTTATAACTGATTTCGTTCAAACACTTCCGGAACAAGTGCTTCACTGACGAATTTTTGTTCGAACCACAACACTGTAAACAGCCCGTCCTCCAAACAAAGATCCAAAAGTGATTCCATGCACCAGCCAAACCCCCTGTTTATGAATGAAAAGCGACTCAACTGCTGATATTCGAACGAACATATCCGGAACAAGTGCTTCACTGACGAATTTTGTTCGAATCACAACGCTATAAATGCTTCACCCACGTACTACAAATACAAATAATCGCCAACAGAACCTAAACACCTAACCTAACCTATCCTATGCCTATATATACACAATATGCTAATATATTTTAATATTAATTTATATATGAGAAAATTCCCGTTTTGGATGAACAGCATGTAAAAAATTTATGAATGCGTCTGTGGGGTTGACCGCTGGATGTAATGGACTTGAGTCGAGGATGGGTTATGTGTAAGCCAATTTTCATTTATAAAGAGGAGGTTTGGCAAGTGCATGGACTCACTTTTGGTCTTTGTTTGGAGGACGGGCTGGAACAAAAGTCGTCAGCGAAGCACATGTTCTGGAAGCGTTCGGACGTCATCAGTAATAAGTCGTGTGTAAACCGTTTTTCGTTCATGAACAGGGTGTTTGGCGGGTGCATGGAATGGACTTTGGCCTTTGTTTATGAGGACTGGCTGCCCCAGAATGCAACCCCCCAGAAAAGTTGCCTTACTCTCAGGTACCTATAGTTACTGCAAGGTGAACAGCGGCATTAGGTGAAACAAAACGTGCTCAACCGTTACTATCACACCCACCTTATCTGAGTTTCAATCAACAGGCAAGTCTCTCCACTACAAGCTTTACCTCGTGGTATTTATTGTCAACAGCTTCTTTTTTTTTTTTTTTAATTTACATGCCAGAGACATACATTGTAATGATCTGGGGCTCAGATCATTGGTTCTCCCTTCTCCCCTCTTTTCCCTCTCCTTCTCCCCTCCTTTCCTTCTCCCTCTCCCCTCCTTCCTTCTCCCCTCCCCTTGGCCGTCATTCGTCTCCTCTCCTCTTCCCCCCCCCCTGTCGCCCATTTGTCAGGGTCAAGAGGTTGACCTGAGGGTAGGGTGGTCGTGGATACCTTGGTTTCTCCCACTCAACTTCCCCACTCAGATATTTCCCTCTCCACCCCCTCTCATCCCTCTCTGTCCCTCTCAGCAGCGGCCTTCCCCATACCAGGCAGAGTCAAATGTCCCTACTCCTATCTTAGAGGAGACAGGCTTGAACATAATTTATCAGTTTTGTAAACATTGCTCGCAGGTGTACTGGGGCCCATAGAGGCGCCTTGTCTCCCTTCTCATAGCTGGGGAGAGCTGACTCAATCTTCAGGAATTCATGTAGCTTTCCACGACAGATCAGTGAAGGTGATTGGCCTGAGATAAGGGCCAAGTCCTTATTGGCCCTAGAGAGCCAGACCTCAGGCCTACGTGTTAAATGGTTGGCCATTGCCAAAATAATGGGTGGAGCCCTGGGGCTGTATTAGATGGTGGGAGGAGTAATCCTTCCCAGCAATAAGTTGGAAAAACTAAATTTCATTAGTGTGTCTTGGGAGTGTATTAGGAACAGGGCCGCAAGCCCGTATCCTCGGGGCTGAGGGCAGCCATCAACATCGTGGCCGTAGTGCGGGTATTTAAGGTAGAGTAGCTCTTGAGTTTCGTGTCCTCAATAAATATCCATTGTGCCTCTAGGGAAATAGAATAGGTGATGTGTTCAAATTGTCTTAATTTACATGTTTCATAAAATAAATTGTATAGCTTGTCCAGTGGTATTCACTTAACTCCCCTTTTATATATTTTGCTACTTTGTCATTTTTAGGTGTTGTATTGGAAGCCCCAGGTTCTCCTAACAATTAATCGATACTAAAGTTGCCCTTGGATTTAAATTAGTAACGTAAATTACACAAACTAATTTTCCAAAATTTATTACTGAAATTCATATTACCCGGAGTCCCATGGTTACTGATTCCTTGCCTTCCTGGGGGATCGGTGATTGACACATTCAGGTATGGTTGGTCGGGAAGGTGGTGGCAGTGTAAATGTGTTTTGTTATTGTTTTTTTTTTAACTAATAACCCTTGTCCTTGGTGTATCTTCCTCATTTAATATTCCTCTTACCTACGTGGCAGTCCAGTGAGGGGTCATAATTGTAATGACCGCTTACCCTGTCGTAATAACCGCGGCCTCTCTTGTAATAACCCGATGTTCCCCAGTATTAATCCTGTTATCTTGTTATCTCTCGTGATCGTAATATACGCTCTCTGTTGTACATCTCTGTCTCTCTTCACTCAATACCCCAGCTTAACACTGTTACAGTCCAGCATGACCCCTCACTGGACGGCCACGTAGGTAAGAGGAATATTAAATGAGGAAGATACACCAAGGACAAGGGTTATTAGTTAAAAAAAAAACAATAACAAAACACATTTACACTGCCACCACCTTCCCGACCAACCATACCTGAATGTGTCAATCACCGATCCCCCAGGAAGGCAAGGAATCAGTAACCATGGGACTCCGGGTAATATGAATTTCAGTAATAAATTTTGGAAAATTAGTTTGTGTAATTTACGTTACTAATTTAAATCCAAGGGCAACTTTAGTATCTATTAATAGTAGGAGAACATGGGGGCTTCCAATACAACACCTAAAAATGACAAAGTAGCAAAATATATAAAAGGGGAGTTAAGTGAATACCACTGGACAAGCTATACAATTTATTTTATGAAACATGTAAATTAAGACAATTTGAACACATAACCTATTCTATTTCCCTAGAGGCACAATGGATATTTATTGAGGACACGAAACTCAAGAGCTACTCTACCTTAAATACCCGCACTACGGCCACGATGTTGATGGCTGCCCTCAGCCCCGAGGATACGGGCTTGCGGCCCTGTTCCTAATACACTCCCAAGACACACTAATGAAATTTAGTTTTTCCAACTTATTGCTGGGAAGGATTACTCCTCCCACCATCTAATACAGCCCCAGGGCTCCACCCATTATTTTGGCAATGGCCAACCATTTAACACGTAGGCCTGAGGTCTGGCTCTCTAGGGCCAATAAGGACTTGGCCCTTATCTCAGGCCAATCACCTTCACTGATCTGTCGTGGAAAGCTACATGAATTCCTGAAGATTGAGTCAGCTCTCCCCAGCTATGAGAAGGGAGACAAGGCGCCTCTATGGGCCCCAGTACACCTGCGAGCAATGTTTACAAAACTGATAAATTATGTTCAAGCCTGTCTCCTCTAAGATAGGAGTAGGGACATTTGACTCTGCCTGGTATGGGGAAGGCCGCTGCTGAGAGGGACAGAGAGGGATGAGAGGGGATGAGAGGGGGTGGAGAGGGAAATATCTGAGTGGGGAAGTTGAGTGGGAGAAGCCAAGGTATCCACGACCACCCTACCCTCAGGTCAACCTCTTGACCCTGACAAATGGGCGACAGGGGGGGGGAAGAGGAGAGGAGACGAATGACGGCCAAGGGGAGGGGAGAAGGAAGGAGGGGAGAGGGAGAAGGAAAGGAGGGGAGAAGGAGAGGGAAAAGAGGGGAGAAGGGAGAACCAATGATCTGAGCCCCAGATCATTACAACTCCCCCTCCTCGGAAATTAAGAAATTTGTGTGTAAAGCAAGTTACACACACTTTTCTTATCCAGAAATCCTGCCCTACCGTAACCATTAACTCCAAAAACAACATTTTTAACCCAACACTATTTTCAACCAATGCCTCAAAACAAAAGAAATTATCTAATCCTAACTAATTCCATACAATACTCCAACAACAATAATGGCACACCCAAAAGGTGTGCCCCAGCATGTATTTATACCTATCAACACAACAGTAATAATACATAAAACATAAGGACAGAGACCGTCCCTATAATCCTGACTGTCCAACTTGGATGCAGCCCCGTACCCTTCCAACTACCTGGAAGACAAAATATCCTATACCTGTCTTGATATAGTAACAAATAACTGGAGAAATCCCAACCTAACAATTACTAACCAGCTAAAATCAGCTGATAGCCTTCAGCTATCCCAGTATTCCACCCGGAATAAAGATCAAACACATCACACAAAACATTAAATAAAAAAAAATTAATGTCATTAAAAAATTAACAAAATTATAAAATTATATCAAAATAGAAGAACACTACCTCTCAGGGACCTAGTGTTCCACTCCACACCTGTGGCAACTGTCCACCACAGCGCATCCCAATCTTAAAATCTAAAGAAAATACACAAAAATATTTTTATTATTAAAAAAAATTCAATGTCCACAGACATGTCCCTTAACCAACAACAACACTCTGGATATAAGTTCCTCAAACTCCTAATATCCCAGAGTTCATATTCAAGTCCACAACAACAGCGGGTGAACACATTTGTCAGACTGTGTACCACACCCTTATTGTTCAGTAAACCACAAAAAAAATAAAAATATATGTATAACTATCAGTATCTAGGATCTAGAAAAATCTAGATAAAGTTCCCCACTGATCAACGTTTCTAGAGACCCTACTAGCTGGTTCTCAAACCCGTTCACTCATACAACTTATCTAGAGACAGGGTCATTTTCTAATGTTCACTTTCTAGATTTATTTCTCTATTTCACTAGTACTAGTTTTCAACATTTAATACTGTACTGGTCCAGAGAACTTTCCGAAGGTATATAATCCTTGGTTCACGTGTGACTGGGAGGCTGGAACTGGTGTACCATCAGACCTGAGAAAGACAGACAACAACAAATGGCGGAAGCATGGATATTACTCTGAGGTGTAGGAAGTTGGAAACCCCAGAGCAAGGCAAGTATGCTACCTGAGCCATGTACATCAGTAAATACACACCATTGCCTCTACAGGATAATTATTATGAAATTACTAAACCTGACTAGGGGAGATCATTAACAATTTACTGTACAGCTCGCGACCTTGTTACCATAGGGTGACAAGATTGAACTTGGCTACTGATGAGATCTGACAGGAGGTCATCCTCATCATCTGACTCAGCACTTGGATCATTAGACAGGTCAGGAATTAGACTTGCTGAAGGCAGCTCTAGTTCCTCCCTCGCGTGATAAGGTTTTAATTTATTAATGTGAATCGTTCTCTCAACTTGGTCTTCAAAAATACCTTTAATAACAAAATTAACCGGACCTTTTCTTTCAATTACTCGGTAAGGGCCCCGCCATCTAGGTGCAAGTTTCCTACTCTGATTGGCAGGAGCCGCCTCATTAACTCTCAACACAAGACTCCCGACTTTCAACTCAAGAGGTCGTACCTTCTTGTCATAATGCTGAGCATAGCGGTCTCGTGCTGTCTTGGAAGCCCTAGCTGCAATTCTCCATGCATTTTTCATCTTATTTAAAACTTCTGATGGGTAATCTTCCCCATACACAATATTATGTCTGTTAAGCAGACCTGATGGGAAATTACATGAATGCCCTGTGAACAGCAAAAGGGGTTGGGTGTTAATGGATTGATGGATGGCAGTGTTCAGAGCTAGCTGGACATAGGGGAGTTGTTCGTCCCACGAATTTGCATCATGCTCTGCAAGAATTGCAAGCATATCTTTAACTGACCGGTTCGTCCGTTCTGTCATGCCGTTAGCCTGAGGGTGATAAGCCGTCGTGAATGCTGAAGTGGTTTCTATAATTTTACATACTTCTCTAAAAATATTCCCATTAAATTCCTGACCTCGGTCAGAAACTAACACTTTAGGAGGACCAAATACAGTGACGAACCTATCTAAGAACGCCTTTGCAACAGTTCGTGAATCCTTCTGAGGCAATGCAATCAGTGTGGTGTACCTGGACAGGTGGTCTACCAACACCAATACGTAACGGTTTCCTGAATGACTGTGATGCAGATCAATCAGATCAGCCCCCACCCGATCTAAAGGTTCCAAAATTTCTGGGAATTCTTGCAATGGAGCTTGTACCTTAAGGGTACCTTTCCTCCTTTGACAATGACCACAGGACTTAACGAAGTTAATGACCTCTGTTAACATACCGGGGAAGAAAAAGAGTGACTTGGCTTTCATGTGAGTTTTAAAAATCCCCGGATGACCTGCAATCTTAGACGAATGTGCGAGTTTCAACGCCGACTTCAACACCTCTGGGATAACCAACTGAAAAACTGCACGATCCTGCTGTCCCTTTACATAAAATAAGACCCCATCCTTCATTTCAAAATCATGAATTGCTAAATTACGTTTCTTCGACGGATATTTTCCTCCCTCCAAAAGTTCAATAATTTCCTTCCACCTTGGTTCGTTCATCTGGAATTCTCGCATTTTCTCACTTGAAATATTTTCAATGTTAAGATTTACGTTAATAGTAGCAATGTTTCTACTCAAAGTATCTGGTACAACATGTGATGGACCAGGCTTGTAAAGTATTTGGAATGAGTGAGCAGCTAGTTCATGAGACCAACGTGACATGCGAGGGCACTTAGTTCTTTTCTTAAAAATATGAGTCAAAGACCTGTGATCTGTATAAATGACAAAGTGACGTTGGAAAAGATACGGTTCAAAGTACCTGACACTTTCTACCACAGCCAAAGCTTCCCTATCCGTTGCAGAATAGCGGACCTCCGGACCCTTAACCTTCCTGCTGAAATATGCAACTGGGTGAGGAAGATTGTCATTATCACGTTGCATTAAGCACCCACCAATAGCTATGCCACTGGCGTCAGTGTGTACTTCCCACTCCTTATCAAAATCAGGTACTGCCAAGACTGGGGTGGTAATGAGTTGACTTTTTAATTTTGCATAAGCGTTATCATGCTCAGGTTTCCAAACGAATTTAACATTTTTCTTAGTAAGCTCAGTTAACGGTGCTGTTGTACTTGCAAAACCCTCAATGTGGCGACGGAAATATCCGGCTGCCCCCAGAAACCTTCGAACATCCTTTGCTGTCTTAGGTGTAGGCATGTCAGCAATGGCACGACAGGAGTCGGGGTCAGGTCGGATACCGTCTGTGCTCACCTGGAATCCCAGAAACTTGAATTTCTGAGATGCCAGAGTGCACTTACTCACGTTAAGTCTGAACCCCGCCTTATCTAACAATGCCAACGTCTCATTCAAATCTCGTAAGTGCTCATCAAACGTCCTGGAGTAGATAACCACATCATTCAGGTACGCTAACGAGTGCCTCCCCAAGACTGGACTGAGGATATAATTAATTGCCCTCTGAAATGATGAAGGCGCTGTCTTTAACCCGAAAGGCATCGGCTTGAATTGATAAGTATGAACCTCATCAGAGAAGGCGGTCTTTTCTCTATCTTTCTCAGCGACTGGGATGGCCCAATACGCAGATTTCACATCCAGAGTGGAAAAGTATTTGGCTGCCCCAAACTGATCTATTATTTCTTGTATCCGTGGCAAAGGATACACATCACCTTTAGTAATTTCGTTGATCTTTCGGTAGTCAACACAAAACCTATAACTACCATCCGGTTTACGTACCAACACCACTGGCGACAACCATGGTGATGTACTAAGCTCTATCACATCCTGTCTCAACATTTTCTGACACTCATCCCTAATTACTTCCTTCGCCCGTTCCGGAAGTCTCCATTGACGGGTGTAAATAGGAGGGTGATCACCTGTAGGAATAACATGCTCGATCCTATCCAGAAGCCCGATCTGATCGTCTTCTGTTGCAAACAGTCTAGGGAATTTACGTAAAATCCCTCTCAAAAGTTTCCTATCTGACTGTTGCACATGTTGCAAATCCAGAGCCGAGATTAACTTATCAACTTCTTGAATATTACTACTTTTTCCTGTCTCGGTCTTGTGTTTCCCCTGTGTACTACTTTCTGTAACATTAAGCGCACTACATTGTGCTGTGGTGGCTGGCATCTCCTGGCTTTGATACTGAAAAATTCCTGTATTTTCTACAAGTGTAGCCTGAGACACCCTATCACCCGCCCTGAAACGATAGGTTTTGTGCGAGAGATTGACAACTGGAATAAGGGCACCTTTATCAAGCACTGTGATCAAATGATGAAGGATCAACAACCTGTCACATCTCCCAGCCACCTGAAGGGTGGTACCTGGTGCAATGTGACGTCCCACTGATACTTTAATGAATTTAACTGAATGTGGTGGGCAACATTGTTTCACCAAGGCATGTAACCCACATGATTTCTTCTCTGTGTCTGGAAGAGACTTGAACAACAACTTAGGGTAGTGAATGTTGTACTTCTGTTTCTTACTAATGGAAGCAATTATTGGATAATGATCTACCATTTTAATGGGATAAACTACCTGGCCCAACTTCAATCTGCACTTCCTTGCTCCCTCTTGAGCTTCATCAATCAATCAATCGTCCCCGGTCACCCTGTGGCCACCACGCGGCCGCACAGCGCCCGACGTCACAGGAGCCCGCGGGCCAGCATCCTTCTTAAGGACCAGCACCAAGTCCTTCCCCACATCCACGGACTCCGTAGGGGCAACAACCCCATCCTCCGAGGGAGCCCACAGCAGGGGACGCAAGGGGCACATAGAAGCCGGCGCGGACACCCGAACACCAGCATCCGCCCCCACAGCATGGACATCTGCCACCATCACCGCCGACCCACCACCAGACAACAGGAGCTGCTGCCCACCCCCCTACTACCGAAGACATAGTACTCGCATATTCGTCCACGTCCGCCCAGACGGGGCTTCCAGGAAGAGGAGTAACTGGCGAACGCCTGGAACCCGCATATCATCAGATATGGTCCGGCCACATACCATCAGAACTCTCCACTTCGACGATGGCCGACGCACCGGAGGTGCAAGGAAGCTGGTCCCGGGAACGTAGCCCACGGCCACGCAAAATCGCAGCAGCAGCGACCACAGGAGGCACGGGCCCATGCATAACAGAAGACCGCAAATCCACTGGCGCAACAGGGTCCACACACACGGCCCCAACACCAGGAAGCGAGCCATTAGAGTCCAGAGCTGCAGGAGAACCATCTACAACCGCCGTGGGAAGGGGAAGGGGGAAGGGGGAGGGAAGACAGGGGAGAGACCACACTCGTCACTACAACCACGCCTGGACCACACAACTCCCTCAGAGAGCACAGCTAGATGATGAAGGCACAGGCAATGAAGGCACAGGGACCGCCGCACAGCCACC
Source organism: Procambarus clarkii (assembly GCF_040958095.1). Classification (NCBI taxonomy): domain Eukaryota; kingdom Metazoa; phylum Arthropoda; class Malacostraca; order Decapoda; family Cambaridae; genus Procambarus; species Procambarus clarkii. The sequence goes on along the minus strand of NC_091159.1, from coordinate 8,301,749 downwards.
ACCGGTTGCTTCTCAATCGACAGGCGGCTGTGGAGGTACAGCATCCACCGCCATCCCGACACCACAAAAGCATCAGGAGTAACCAACGGGGGGAAATCATCTTCACGGAAGAGGTTCACTTGGGTTACGACATCCGCACTGCAAGCCTAGTGCCCCGACAACCCGCAACGGAAACAGGTCCGCGGCTGCCGGGCATAATACACACGCAGATAGTAGTCCATTAACTTCACTGACGAAGGAATGTCAGACTTGAGCCGCATCTCCATGTCCGGATGCCGTTCTGAATGCCTCTCAGTCTACCAGAGGATATAGTATTCATCTGGATGGACACCACCCAACCAAACTGCCCAAAGAAGCGCCGGGGCAGCACCTCAGGGAACTCGATAGGGGCACCATGGATGCTGACATATGTAGCGGAATCACTGCGGATCGAAACAACCACAGAACCAGCAGCATCCGGCAACAGGAATGTGCGGCCGCCAAAGCGATACACAAAGCCCTGATAGGCCTCCTCCATATACAACTTAACTAATGTCCGATACTTCGTAATCAGCTAGACGCCACAGACGTCACCAACGTCAATGCCCAACACATCTAACAAGGGGGTGTACACTGCAGGGTAGTCCGCGAGTCCAGAACATTCCAGTCCAATTGTCCTGGACCGCAAGACATGGGGCAAGGGACCTCCTCTCATCACTGAGGAGCAGCCGTGCAAAGGGGGCGACACAACGGCAACACCCTTGAGAACCGCACGCAAGGCTAAGACAATTACAACTGAGAGTGTAGGCGACACGTCCGCATCCCATAGCGACCAGGTCGCAACTCCCTTCAGTGGATATAGACACCCCAGAACAGAGCTTTGGTCGTTAAGCATATATGGTCTTTATCTACAAACCTTCATTCAGGACATATATACACCAATACACCAAACAGTGTTCTCTGCTTCTTAGTGTATAAACACTGAGTTTACTTTAGTCCTGGACTAAAGTATACTAGCTAATGGGTCAGTAAGCAACTGTGGTAACTTTTAATAAATATAATTGTTGATAGACGTCAAGTCAATACCAAAATCTAAATGAAGCTTCATTCAGTGGCATTGGATTACGTCGAGTTTCAATGGATAAAGTACTCTACCGAGTTTCATTCTCAGTTTAAGGGCTTTATGCTGCTTAATTGGACAAGGACACCCCACAGAGCATAAATCCGTGGAAATGGATCCTTCACCGAACTTCAGTTAATTGGTATAAACTCCAGAGATTCATTAAGCATGATATAGTGCATGTTCACAGAGTTTTAATCAATGGGTATAAACTCTCCAAAAGTATATACAGCAAGGACTATCTGCAGAGTTTCATTTCGTTGCTATAAAATTGGGTGGCAGTTAGTCAGCTGCCATGAATTCAGTAGATCATTAATCTGTGGGTGTGGATTCTCCACTGAGCTTCAGTGTGTGGGTATAATCACTTCAGCTGCAGTAAGTGAGCCCGACTATCTTTCCAGAGCTTATGTCGGTGGGTATTTACTCTCCAGAGATCATCATCTGACATGGACTTAGTCTTACAGCTTTAATCATGGAATATAGATTTGACAGTTTCAGTCAATAAGTTAGTCCCCAGCGTCAGTCAGGGATATACATTCAGCACCTTCAATAAATAAAGCTTGTCAGGGAATATGGACTCTATATAAAGCCGGAATCGGTGGGTAAGGACTGTCTGCATCTTCACTGGGTATGAAAACTCCACACAGCTTCAGTATGGGGGTTATGGATTATTCATTCACTAAACTTCAGTGAATGAAGGTGTAATGGGTGAAGTTGAAGAGTGGAAAGGGGTGGGTAAAGAGGTGGGAGGTGGAGGTGGGAGGTGGAGGGGCTGTTGGAGTTACAGGAGTGGACGATAGTGTAGCGGAGGGAGGAAGAGGTTAGGACAGGTAAGGCAATTATACAGTTATAATATTGATAGAAATTAGCTTACCTCATCCCAGTGGGTCTGAAATCAATCAATATTCTGATATCAATCAACATTCCTTAATATAAATCTCAAGAAAATGATTGCTTTTTCTTGTTAGAAAGCTTACATTAGGGGTTCAGAAAGAGTTGATGTATGTACATTGTGCCCCAAATTTATAATGTTGAGATATGCTGTACTTAATAAATATTACCTGAAGGAACCCTTGATGATATTCTGTCTGCACCTGTACCCAAGAGTTAGTACGCGAGACAATAACTATGTAATATATGTGATAACACTAGCTTGTAAATGCACTTATATGGGATGAGTGTTCAACAACTCGCTATGTGCATTAACAGGTCTCCTGCCACCGTCAACGTAGGAGAGACGAATATGTATTTATAAGTGGTGGTCAGAATTGTAACCTGCCTTTGGAAATGCACATCAATCACATCCTGTGGGTGAGTGCGCAATAACCCACCGCACAATGTGTAGAACACATCTCTCAACCCGTCTGTATAACGGACAAAAATGTATGTATTTACTATTTGTGCCTACAGAATTGAGCGATTAGCTTTTGTACTCCGGCTTTCTACCCAATCTATTTTTATTTGTTCTATCATATCTACTACATATAATAATAATAATAATAATAATAATAATAATAATAATAATAATAATAATAATAATAATAATAATAATAATAATAATAATAATAATAATAATATTTTATTCAGGAAAAGTCTATACATAGATACAGAGTTACAAACATAATGTTGGATTAATAGATATAGTTAGTACATACAATACTTAAAGCCACTAATACGCATAGCGTTTCGGGTTTTATATATTTTTTACATACACAAACACATACATTCCTGGAACTCATCCCGTAGCAGCTGTTTAACTCCTAGGTACCTATTTATTGTTAGGGGAACAAAGGCACCAAGGGAGTGAACCTTTGCTCATTGGTTTCTGCCTCAGCCGGAAATCAAACCCGGTGCCATAGGACTACAACCTCCTGTGATCGAATGCTTAGTAACTCAAAATGTGCTGAAGCAGCTCTCTAACACTGTTTCTGTAGGACAGACGAAAGTTATACACTCTGGTTTGCATTGTGTAAATGTATGGTCACGTCTGTGGTAGAAGAAAACACAACATAACATTGCTGTTGTTTAGCTTTTATTATGCACCCCATACCCATCCTGTGGGCGGTGGTGGAAAGGTTACAGAGGCACATCATGGGCTCAGGAACTGAACCCCAATATTCGCTTGGCTAAGCAAATCACAGCATTGATAAACTAATTACAGAGTTTACTAACATTTACATAAACAGTCTGTTTACAGTTTCAATTAGTTTAATTTTTATAAAGACCCGCACCCATCCAGAGTGCTGTAACAAGAGAGTCAAATGATTCAGAAATTGGACCTCAATTTTATTGAAGGTTAGCATTTCAAATCAGTGTTTAAGTATTCCCATGTGGGCTTCATGTATGTATAACATGGAGGAGGCCACACCCATCCAGTGGGCGGCGGAGGAACGTGTACAGTCACTCTGTGGGGGTCAGGCACTAAACCCGTGTTCGTTTGGTTAAGCAGATATGTATAAATAATGGTCTGGAATACTTGTTTAGTTAGTTCCATATACACGTGTTTCCTAGCGGTGCTCACTAGTGTTTAATACTAATGCTTTCTGGTCCGTTATTGTGTTTGTAAGGTGGGTAAGACTTTCATTAACATTTGTGTCATTGTTTGTACTGGTCACGGAATACTTAGAGTAAGTTATACTCTTGGCCAGCTACAGGTTGTTGTAGCAAGCAAGTCGGCAGTACTAGGTATGGAGACGCTTTACAGTGTCAAAAACTCTGATGAGTCTAATTTAGGGTACACAAGGTGAATAGGGTTTGAGTCAGTAAGTCACTGCTTCGATTTGTGCTTTCGTTTAAATATCTTAGTGCCTGAAGAGATATGTTTCTCAATTCGTACGTTTATCACATTTTCATAATGCAAGACATTATTTATAATAACTCTGTACGCAGATCCAGCCCTTTCATTAATATGATTAGCATAGCCTTCAGTGTGTACTTTGCTTAATTATTTACTGCCTCATTACTGAATTCAAGACCTATATCTCATTTATTGTGTGAACATTTTTGGAATTTTTATCTCGTTGATTTCAGTATTACATGACTCTTCTTATAAGTCTATATACCAGGTTCCCACGGAAGTGGACTCTTGGGTTTGCTCAAGCAAGTGGAATTTTTAGAACTTTACATACTACTCGATTCCTTGCCTCTTTGTGCCGTTCCTTTATCCTGCTATGTATAACACATAGATCAAAATTTTAGTAGTACCATAATTACAATAAGAGTCTCTGACAGTCTTAATAGCATGCTTGGCACTCATAGTACTATTTTTTACATTTGGAAGACTAAGTTCTTGTCTTAGATTCGAAGTCTGGGCATTCTTTGTGTCCGAGAACGATTGTCATGGTTTCATTTTATAATTATTTCCAGGACTGCTGAGTGCAGTTGGAACACACTGGAAATTTTGTAAACCCAGCCACCGAAAGTCCTCTTGATTCACACAGTGAAGTAATCAGTCTATGTCTGGTTTAATATAGCCACAAAATACTGTTCAATGTGTAGTGTCAAACTAATCCTCACTATTTTTCAACAAGTAAATTAATTTTTAGCATTATGATGGATTTGAACTGTGATCCAAGATATTTTCGAGCTTGTGTTTGAATGAATCTGGGACAATTGGAACAATGTTGTCATTATCCTCAGTCAAGCAGCTTTAAGTAAAGTGTGAATTAGGGTGCCTGACCGTACTTTTTATACAGGGTGTAAGAAAAGTCTCTTCTCATAAGGGTGAGCAAAAACTGTAAATTAAACATCACATTAAAATTCATTTGCTTTCTTGGTTGGAATCATTTAAACATCAGTGGTCCATGTCTCCTTACATCGCACGCTTCACAATTTGAAACAGACAATTATAAATTAATGCAGAAAATCGATGGACGAATGTTACACAGAGCTGTAACCAAACTCAGAATGCGGATCGACACGAGTATGAATGTAGGAGTAATACACAAAAATTAATTAGTATTGCATATAGTTTTCCTATAAAAATGAAATTTTGTTTCAACTTGTATATCCAGAAAAAACACATTTAATTTTTGAGTTTTAAACCTCTTTTTTTTTTTTATAAAGCATGGAGGAGTTTTATCGAGTGTTCGTGATCCCTTAAATTCCAGTTCGAATTCTGTATAATTCTTAAAAAGTAACTTGCAATGTGTACTGTAGCCTAACGTACTGAGAGGCTGGCGGTTAGAAATATATAGCCAAAACCTGCTTTCTCTTTACTCGTTATTTTCCTTCGTCAAACTTATATAATTATTGTCCAATACACCTGGCCAGAAAGTCATACCGCTGACCATCTGTATATTGGATGCTGTCCTGTGTCTGTGTATGATACTCATACGTAAGGGTCTTGATGTCAATGTATCATACACAAGGGTTACTGCATCTATATGCGTCATTCAAACACCGAGTAAAACAACTTTTACACAAATAATAAAATACTTATTTACACCCATACTTAAGAATTAGTATGATCATTAGGCATATTCAGGTCGCGGAAGAAACACTATCACGGCGAAGCTTAGTGTAGCCTTCAGGCAGTGGCATGTCGAAGACCACTGGAGGATTGACGGGTTCGTAAGTGACGTCACAGGTGGATGCATTCACGAACACCGTAGTTCCGTCTGTCGTCATCCCGTATCCTGGGAGAAGAAGTCACGTGTCAGCTCAACAACCATAACTGATAAGATTAGATTTTAGAGTCACTTTGATCGGGGGAAGATTAAATGGGGTTACTATAACACGGCAGGAAATTCGGTTATTCAAAAGCAAAGGCTCTTTTTTTTAACTACATGTGCATGCACGCGCGCACACTCTGTCGATACCTCCATTTCACACACACACAACTCCAAATCTAACACCAGAGGAACGCATCACCAGATCATCATCAATTCTGGCAGCAGCAGTCAGAATAGCTAACCAAACTCTCAAGATAATCAAGCATACTTTTGATTATAAGGAAAGAAGGTAATGGTTCAACTGTATAATTCTCTAGTGCGCTCCCCATTTGGATTACTGTAGCCAAGCCTGGAGACCTCATTTTCAGAAGGGCATAGCTGCTCTTGAGAAGGTGCAACACCGGGCAACAAAAATTATCACAGAGTTAAGTCTTCTCTCGTATCAGGAACGCTTGGAAGCCACAGGGCTAACAACACTGCAAACCAGGCATGACAGGGCGGATCTCATTGAAACTTTTAAAATACTGTTAAGAAGATATTGATCTGGATATTTTCTTCAGGTCAGATGTAACACAAACAAGGAGCAACGGCTTCAAGCTCAACAAGCCACACTGTAGGATTGAGAACAGGAGATGTCTTTTCACCCCACAGGGGTTATTAATCCATGGAACCGATGACCCGCCGAAGCCGTAACTGCCAAAACTGTCTTGAGTTTTAAAATATATCAAGAAAGGATCATCAAGGCAAATGAGGGACATTCGACAAGCCGCCGGGTTCCTGTCCTCGTCGAGGTCACTAGGGTTATTGGCCTTCGGGTAAATCAGGTAAATAACATATAACCAGCTGCCAAATGCCCGGATAACCTTTCTGCACCTGTACTTGGACAAAGAAGCCTTCCGAGTATCTATATCCAGCACGAGATCCAATCTTTCTTAACCTGCCCCGGCATGGAGCCCCTACATAAACACGACTTAAGAGGTGCAACGATATGCAACAAAGATCACTCTCTGGTGGCAAGGGGGATTTAGCTATGACGAAAGATTAAGGGGACCGGAGCCCATTACATTGCAGAACAGAAGCAAAGCACATATTTATATTTTCACCAGGTACCTCCACCCCAGAAATATCAGGAAGAATACCAGGAAGTAGCCTAAATGAACAGACACATGCAAATGACCTGCTACGGATGTGCGACAGGTTTGCCTTAAACCAGCAAATAGTAGAACCAACTAGGAAGAACACCCTGGACCTCATTTTCACCAATAATGATGAATTGATCAGGAACATAATGATTACAAATACCTGTTACTTAGATCACAACTTAATTGAAGTTCTAACAAGCATGGGGAATAGACCTTCAAAATCAGCCCCGATTCCAGGTGGAGGAGATTTCAGCAAATTCAACATCAATAATAAACAGATAAACTGGGAGCAAATAAACCAGGACTTCACTGAAATAAACTGGGAAGAACAGCTAGAAAATGCAAACCTGAACCAGTGCCTGGAAAAAATAAGATCAGTAGCACTAGAAATATGTTCAAACCGCATACCCCTAAGAAAAAAGAGGAAGAGATGAAGATTGGAACGGGAACGTCGTTCCCTATATTGGCGAAGAAAACGAATCGCGGAACAACTTGAGAGTCGCACCCTATCTCAAGAACGGCAAAGAAGGTTAGGTAGAGAAATAGAAACATTTGAACTCAAGCTACAAGAATCATACAAAACCCAGGAGAGGCAAAGAGAGCAAAAGGCCATCAGTGAAATAGAGAGAAATCCGAAATATTTTTTCTCCTATGCAAAATCAAGATCAAAAACCACTTCTAGTATCGGGCCCCTGCGAAAGGGAGATGGAACTTTCACCGATGACAACAAAGAAATGAGCGAGTTACTGAGGAAGCAGAACGACTCTGTTTTCAGCGAGCCACTAAATACACTACAGATTGATAACCCAAATGATTTTTTCATGGATATGATACCAACATCAAATCATATATCAGACGTCACCCTATCCCCAGCAGATTTTGAAGAAGCAATAAACAGTATGCCTATGCACTCTGCACCAGGCCCTGATTCTTGGAACTCCATATTCATCAAGAACTGTAAAAAAACCCCACTATCGCAGGTCCTTCACATTCTTAGGAGACAAAGCCTAGATACTGGTTTTATCCCTGACATACTAAAAATAGCAGAGATAGCACCACTCCATAAGGAGGAAATAAGGCAGAGGCAAAAAATGACGGACCGATAGCACTAACATCGCACATCATAAAAATCTTTGAGAGAGTGCAAAGAAGTAAGATCACAAAATACATGGAATCACAGCATCTCCATAACCCCGGACAACATGGTTTCAGAACAGGGCGCTCTTGCCTGTCACAGTTGCTGGACCACTATGATATGGCATTAGATGCTATGGAAGACAAACAAAACGCTGATGTAATTTACACAAATTTCGCAAAAGCCTTCGACAAATGTGACCAAGGTGTTATTGCACATAAAATGCGTTCAAAAGGAATTACCGGAAAAATAGGCAGATGAATCTACAATTTCCTGACTAATAGAACCCAATGTGTAATAGTCAACAAAATAAAATCCAGCCCATCAACCGTGAAGAGCTCAGTCCCCCAGGGTACTGTGCTTGCTCCAATACTGTTTCTCATCCTCATATCGGACATAGACAAGAACACAATCTATAGCACTGTATCATCCTTTGCAGATGACACTAGGATCTTCATGAGAGTTGGCAACATAGAGGACACGGCTAACCTCCAATCAGATGTAAATCAGGTCTTTCTATGGGCTACAGAAAATAATATGGTGTTTAACGAAGATAAGTTCCAACTCATGCGCTACGGAAAAAAAATGAAAATATATAAACGGAAACCACGTACAAAACTCAGGCAAATCATAACATAGAACGAAAAGGCAATGTAAAGGATCTGGGTGTACTCATGTCGGAAGACCTTACCTTTAAAGAACACAATAAAGTAGCCGTCACAACTGCAAGAAAAATGACAGGTTGGATAACAAGAACTTTTCAATCTAGAGTTGCTATACCGAAGATGATACTTTTCAAGACGCTAGTGCTCTCTAAAGTGGAGTACTGCTGCACAATGACAGCCCCCTTACAAAACTGGAGAAATTGCTGACCTGGAGAGCGTGCAGAGATCCTTTACTGCTAGAATCCACTCAGTAAAATATCTAAACTACTGGGACCGACTAAAGAGCTTAAATCTGTACTCCCTTGAGCGCAAGCGGGAGAGATACATAATAATTTACACGTGGAAAATAGTAGAGAGGCTGGTCCCAAACCTGCACACAGAAATAACATCACATGAGACCAGAAGGCATGGCAGGATGTGCAGAATACCCCCGTTGAAAAGTAGAGGTGCAACAGGTACTCTGAGAGAGAACTCTTTCAACATCAGAGGCCCGAGACTGTTCAACACGCTTCCGCTACACATAAGGGGCATAACTGGCCGACCCCTCACAGTATTCAAGAGAGAACTGGATAAGCACCTCCAAAGGATACCTGATCAACCAAGCTGTGATTCGTACGTCAGGCTGAGAGCAGCCGCGTCCAACAGCCTGGTCGACCAGTCCAGCAACCAGGAGGCCTGGTTAATGACCGGGCCGCGAAGGCATATTCCCGGAAGCACCTCAAGGTAACCTTAAGGTAACCCCACACCAGGTACCTCCACATTACATCAGGTACCAGAACACCACACCAGGTACCTACCACCTCCACACCACTCCAGGTACCACCACCCCACACCAGGTACCCGTACACAAGACGTGACTAATAACTAACCCTCGTGGATGTGACCGAAGACATGGTAGGCAGGCTTGATCCTGGTCTGGACGGCGGCGAGGAGGTCCACACAGCCGACCCTCTGTTCCCTCCAGGTGAGGTCCCCGTGCCCCAGCGGCGGCTCGTGGGTCATCAGAATGTCAGTATCCGTAGGGATTATTTGCCACTTGTGCTGCAGAGACTTCCCCCGCGGTAAGTTGAAGGCCATCACGTGGTACTCCGGCGTCCTGCGGGGCACACACAGGTCCTCTCAGGTAGGTTAGGTTAGGTTAGGTTAGGAGAGGTAAGTGGCTTGGGTTAATATACCTTTATGTTTAGGTTAGTAAGCTGCATTTTGTACGTTGTGGCAAGTTAAGAGGACCGTTGAATTATCAGGAGGAAGAACTAGGCCAGTACTGTATGAGTATATTGTACCATGAAGAGTTTGTGGCGACACACTAGGAGCTGTGGTGTGGCGACACACTAGGAGCTGTGGTGTGGCAACACACTAGGAGCTGTGGTGTGGCGACACACTAGGAGCTGTGGTGTGGCGACACACTAGGAGCTGTGGTGTGGCAACACACTAGGAGCTGTGGTGTGGGGGACACACTAGGAGCTGGGGTGTGGCGACACACTAGGAGCTGTGGTGTGGCGACACACTAGGAGCTGTGGTGTGGCAACACACTAGGAGCTGTGGTGTGGGGGACACACTAGGAGCTGGGGTGTGGCGACACACTAGGAGCTGTGGTGTGGCGACACACTAGGAGCTGTTGTGTGGCGACACACTAGGAGCTGGGGTGTGGGGACACACTAGGAGCTGTTGTGTGGCGACACACTAGGAGCTGGGGTGTGGCGACACACTAGGAGCTGTTGTGTGGTGACACACTAGGAGCTGGGGTGTGGGGACACACTAGGAGCTGTTGTGTGGCGACACACTAGGAGCTGGGGTGTGGCGACACACTAGGAGCTGTTGTGTGGCTACACACTAGGAGCTGGGGTGTGGGGACACACTAGGAGCTGTTGTGTGGCGACACACTAGGAGCTGGGGTGTGGCGACACACTAGGAGCTGTTGTGTGGCGACACACTAGGAGCTGGGGTGTGGGGACACACTAGGAGCTGTTGTGTGGCGACACGCTAGGAGCTGGGGTGTGGCGACACACTAGGAGCTGTTGTGTGGTGACACACTAGGAGCTGGGGTGTGGCGACACACTAGGAGCTGTTGTGTGGCGACACACTAGGAGCTGGGGTGTGGGGACACACTAGGAGCTGCTGTGTGGCGACACACTAGGAGCTGGAGTGTGGTGACACACTAGGAGCTGTTGTGTGGCGACACACTAGGAGCTGGGGTGTGGCGACACACTAGGAGCTGGGGTGTGGGGACACACTAGGAGCTGTTGTGTGGCGACACACTAGGAGCTGTTGTGTGGCGACACACTAGGAGCTGGGGTGTGGGGACACACTAGGAGCTGTTGTGTGGCGACACACTAGGAGCTGTTGTGTGGCGACACACTAGGAGCTGGGGTGTGGCGACACACTAGGAGCTGGGGTGTGGCGACACACTAGGAGCTGTGGTGTGGCGACACACTAGGAGCTGTGGTGTGGCAACACACTAGGAGCTGTGGTGTGGGGGACACACTAGGAGCTGGGGTGTGGCGACACACTAGGAGCTGTGGTGTGGCGACACACTAGGAGCTGTTGTGTGGCGACACACTAGGAGCTGGGGTGTGGGGACACACTAGGAGCTGTTGTGTGGCGACACACTAGGAGCTGGGGTGTGGCGACACACTAGGAGCTGTTGTGTGGTGACACACTAGGAGCTGGGGTGTGGGGACACACTAGGAGCTGTTGTGTGGCGACACACTAGGAGCTGGGGTGTGGCGACACACTAGGAGCTGTTGTGTGGCTACACACTAGGAGCTGGGGTGTGGGGACACACTAGGAGCTGTTGTGTGGCGACACACTAGGAGCTGGGGTGTGGCGACACACTAGGAGCTGTTGTGTGGCGACACACTAGGAGCTGGGGTGTGGGGACACACTAGGAGCTGTTGTGTGGCGACACGCTAGGAGCTGGGGTGTGGCGACACACTAGGAGCTGTTGTGTGGTGACACACTAGGAGCTGGGGTGTGGCGACACACTAGGAGCTGTTGTGTGGCGACACACTAGGAGCTGGGGTGTGGGGACACACTAGGAGCTGCTGTGTGGCGACACACTAGGAGCTGGAGTGTGGTGACACACTAGGAGCTGTTGTGTGGCGACACACTAGGAGCTGGGGTGTGGCGACACACTAGGAGCTGGGGTGTGGGGACACACTAGGAGCTGTTGTGTGGCGACACACTAGGAGCTGTTGTGTGGCGACACACTAGGAGCTGGGGTGTGGGGACACACTAGGAGCTGTTGTGTGGCGACACACTAGGAGCTGTTGTGTGGCGACACACTAGGAGCTGGGGTGTGGCGACACACTAGGAGCTGGGGTGTGGCGACACACTAGGAGCTGGGGTGTGGCGACACACTAGGAGCTGTTGTGTGGCGACACACTAGGAGCTGGGGTGTGGCGACACACTAGGAGCTGTTGTGTGGCGACACACTAGGAGCTGGGGTGTGGGGACACACTAGGAGCTGCTGTGTGGCGACACACAAGGAGCTGGAGTGTGGTGACACACTAGGAGCTGTTGTGTGGCGACACACTAGGAGCTGGGGTGTGGCGACACACTAGGAGCTGGGGTGTGGGGACACACTAGGAGCTGTTGTGTGGCGACACACTAGGAACTGTTGTGTGGCGACACACTAGGAGCTGGGGTGTGGGGACACACTAGGAGCTGTTGTGTGGCGACACACTAGGAGCTGGGGTGTGGCGACACACTAGGAGCTGGGGTGTGGGGACACACTAGGAGCTGGGGTGTGGCGACACACTAGGAGCTGTTGTGTGGCGATACACTAGGAGCTGGGGTGTGGGGCGACAGGACGTGTATGGGGTCCACTACCACCCACGGGATGGGTATGGGGTCCACTACAACCCACGGGATGGGTATGGGGTCCACTATCACCCACTGGATGGGTATGGGGGTCCACTACCACCCACTGGATGGGTATGGGGTCCACTACCACCCACGGGATGGGTATGGGGTCCACTACCACCCACTGGATGGGTATGGGGTCCACTACCACCCACGGGATGGGTATGGGGTCCACTACCACCCACGGGATGGGTATGGGGGTCCACTACCACCCACGGGATGGGTATGGGGTCCACTACCACCCACTGGAAGGGTATGGGGGTCCACTACCACCCACTGGATGGGTATAGGGTCCACTACCACCCACGGGAAGGGTATGGGGTCCACTACCACCCACGGGATGGGTATGGGGTCCACTGCCACCCACGGGATAGGTATGGGGGTCCACTACCACCCACTGGATGGGTATGGGGTCCACTACCACCCACGGGAAGGGTATGGGGTCCACTACCACCCACGGGATGGGTATGGGGTCCACTACCATCCACGGGATGGGTATGGGGTCCACTACCACCCACTGGATGGGTATGGGGTCCACTACCACCCACGGGATGGGTATGGGGTCCACTACCACCCACGGGATGGGTATGGGGTCCACTACCATCCACGGGATGGGTATGGGGTCCACTACCACCCACTGGATGGGTATGGGGTCCACTACCACCCACAGGATGGGTATGGGGTCCACTACCACCCACGGGATGGGTATGGGGTCCACTACCACCCACAGGATGGGTATGGGTGTATAATTATTGAACAAACAATCACAAACACACGCTTCAGACACAAGAATACACTGTTCAATAATGTATTCAGGACTGAATAAGATATACAAAAAATAGGAAGGAATTAATTAAGTGTCGAGCTTTTTGAACACAAGTAATTGAATGTATGTGAGGAACACTTTGAGGAGTGCGACCACCCTAGAGAGCAGTGGCAACGCTTCATTATCAGTGCTAAGCTAAGCTTTCGAATAGAATGAACACTGGAAGAAGCTTTATATATCAGAACATGGAAGCAAAAGCACAGTTTATTTTAAAAAATAAATGAAAGGTATGGATTGTTGAGGTTACCATGGTGCACCGTAGATCTTGATACCGTAGATGGTGACGGAGCTGTCCTGGAGGTAGGTGGCGTTCCTGAGGACGGTGAGCGGGTCGGCCGCCTTGTGGGTGTAGCAGGCCACCTGGTCCAGCAGCACCTCGTGGTTACCTGAGATGACCACCTTGTGGGGGTGAGGCAGCGTCCCTGTGGTGAGGCAAGGGGGGGGGAGGTGAGGCAGCGTCCCGGTGGTGAGGCAAGGGGGGGGGGGTGAGGCAGCGTCCCTGTGGTGAGGCAAGGGTGGGGGTGAGGCAGCGTCCCTGTGGTGAGGCAAGGGTGGGGGAGGTGAGGCAGCGTCCCTGTGGTGAGGCAAGGATGGGGGAGGTGAGGCAGCGTCCCTGTGGTGAGGCAAGGGTGGGGGAGGTGAGGCAGCGTCCCTGTGGTGAGGCAAGGGTGGGGGAGGTGAGGCAGCGTCCTTGTGGTGAGGCAAGGGGGGGGGGGGTGAGGCAGCGTCCCTGTGGTGAGGCAAGGGGGGGGGGGTGAGGCAGCGTCCCTGTGGTGAGGCAAGGGTGGGGGTGAGGCAGCGTCCCTGTGGTGAGGCAAGGGGGGGGGTGAGGCAGCGTCCCTGTGGTGAGGCAAGGGTGGGGGTGAGGCAGCGTCCCTGTGGTGAGGCAAGGGTGGGGGAGGCGAGGCAGCGTCCCTGTGGTGAGGCAAGGGTGGGGGAGGTGAGGCAGCGTCCCGGTGGTGAGGCAAGGACGGGGGTGAGGCAGCGTCCCTGTGGTGAGGCAAGGATGGGGGTGAGGCAGCGTCCCTGTGGTGAGGCAAGGGTGGGGGTGAGGCAGCGTCCCTGTGGTGAGGCAAGGGTGGGGGTGAGGCAGCGTCCCTGTGGTGAGGCAAGGGTGGGGGAGGTGAGGCAGCGTCCCTGTGGTGAGGCAAGGGTGGGGGAGGTGAGGCAGCGTCCCTGTGGTGAGGCAAGGGTGGGGGAGGTGAGGCAGCGTCCCGGTGGTGAGGCAAGGGTGGGGGAGGTGAGGCAGCGTCCTTGTGGTGAGGCAAGGGTGGAGGTGAGGCAGCGTCCTTGTGGTGAGGCAAGGGTGGGGGTGAGGCAGCGTCCCTGTGGTGAGGCAAGGGTGGGGGAGGTGAGGCAGCGTCCCTGTGGTGAGGCAAGGGTGGGGGAGGTGAGGCAGCGTCCCGGTGGTGAGGCAAGGGTGGGGGAGGTGAGGCAGCGTCCTTGTGGTGAGGCAAGGGTGGAGGTGAGGCAGCGTCCTTGTGGTGAGGCAAGGGTGGGGGTGAGGCAGCGTCCCTGTGGTGAGGCAAGGGTGGGGGAGGTGAGGCAGCGTCCCTGTGGTGAGGCAAGGGTGGGGGAGGCGAGGCAGCGTCCCTGTGG
This sequence comes from Procambarus clarkii, assembly GCF_040958095.1. Classification (NCBI taxonomy): domain Eukaryota; kingdom Metazoa; phylum Arthropoda; class Malacostraca; order Decapoda; family Cambaridae; genus Procambarus; species Procambarus clarkii. Next base: position 8,286,746 of record NC_091159.1, on the reverse strand, counting down.
TGAGGCAAGGATGGGGGTGAGGCAGCGTCCCTGTGGTGAGGCAAGGACGGGGGGTGAGGCAGCGTCCCTGTGGTGAGGCAAGGATGGGGGTGAGGCAGCGTCCCTGTGGTGAGGCAAGGGTGGGGGTGAGGCAGCGTCCCTGTGGTGAGGCAAGGGTGGGGGAGGTGAGGCAGCGTCCCTGTGGTGAGGCAAGGGTGGGGAGGTGAGGCAGCGTCCCTGTGGTGAGGCAAGGGTGGGGGAGGTGAGGCAGCGTCCCGGTGGTGAGGCAACGGTGGGGGAGGTGAGGCAGCGTCCCTGTGGTGAGGCAAGGGTGGGAGGTGAGGCAGCGTCCTTGTGGTGAGGCAAGGGTGGGGGTGAGGCAGCGTCCCTGTGGTGAGGCAAGGGTGGGGAGGTGAGGCAGCGTCCCTGTGGTGAGGCAAGGGTGGGGGAGGCGAGGCAGCGTACCCTGTGGTGAGGCAAGGATGGGGGTGAGGCAGCGTCCCTGTGGTGAGGCAAGGACGGGGGGTGAGGCAGCGTCCCTGTGGTGAGGCAAGGATGGGGGTGAGGCAGCGTCCCTGTGGTGAGGCAAGGGTGGGGGAGGTGAGGCAGCGTCCCTGTGGTGAGGCAAGGGTGGGGGAGGTGAGGCAGCGTCCCTGTGGTGAGGGCAAGGATGGGGGTGAGGCAGCGTCCCTGTGGTGAGGCAAGGATGGGGGTGAGGCAACGTCCCTGTGGTGAGGCAAGGGTGGGGGTGAGGCAGCGTCCCTGTGGTGAGGCAAGGGTGGGGGAGGTGAGGCAGCGTCCCTGTGGTGAGGCAAGGATGGGGGTGAGGCAGCGTTCCTGTGGTGAGGCAAGGGTGGGGGTGAGGCCAGCGTCCCTGTGGTGAGGCAAGGGTGGGGGGAGGTGAGGCAGCGTTCCTGTGGTGAGGCAAGGGTGGGGGTGAGGC